>NW_025953493.1:0-31900 GCF_018812025.1 Megalobrama amblycephala | reverse complement strand
TGTGTCTTTAGCGTCCTCCTGTGGTCCATCAGCGTCGCTGACCGATGACTGCTGACCACACCAGAGACACACAGCAAAGAACGCAGAAAGACAGACACAAAAACACACATTAAAGGACACAGTCTTCACACACACATACAACATGATATTATTCATATCTGTGTTTGAGATTAGGACATAGAAACCTGGTTTTACAAGTCATTCATTCAAGCACACAGCAAAATCCCCAGAGTTACTTCAACTTTAACTCTATGTAGAGAGGGACCATATGTTCTCTGAGCAGAGCTGATTTAACTCTGGAGATTTTACTACTGACCCTCCTGAGCGTCGGTCATCAGCGAGAGGAAGAAACGAGAGTCTGAGATATGAAGAGATGCTACAGAAACACTGGCACAGACCGAGGTGCTCCTCAAACACACTAGATCAATGCAAAACATCAGAAACGGACATCGGATCGTGGAAAACTGGAAAGCAGATTTACAACACTCTCCCATCCCTTGTTCCAGTTTAACATGATCACAAACGTCACTGGTGTGGATTTCCATGTCAAAAAACACATCCATGACCAGCATTTACAGATCAGAAACATGCTTTTCATTAAAACGTCAAAAATAGGGGAAAACAGCGGCAGGTTGTGGGGCCGGGCGAGGCCTGTGTTCCAGACTGAACTGTAATTACAGCAGAATCCACACCATTCACAGACACACTAAAAACACGGACACATGCCGCAAAGATGACTTAGTACAGCTGGATCGTCAGATTTAAGGGATCAAGCTAAGAAACACACACTGAAACTTAAATAACACACAGCTGAAGAAACACTTCACATGCTTACATTGCTAACCTTCACACACTCCACTAAAGAGTGTTACACAAATGATTTTAAATTAATATATAAAATATAATTTTAGAAAATATTTATAAAAAAGGAAAACAGCAGAATGTTCTATGAGAACCTAGTTAGAGACTGGATTTGAGATAAAAATTCATAGACAAAATGGCAGTTTCTTAGTGGCTATGACTTGAAAATACACTCTAGAAATTGCTAGTTAAGTGATGCGGCATATTTTAAAAGCAATCCCTTATTTTATTACAGAAAATTATGCCTTACAAATTCCATTATTTTATGATGATTTTGAGACCGCTAATCCTTTGGGATCCAAAAAAGGTATACGCACATTAGGTGCAATCTATTTTACTTTAAGGAATTTGCCCCCAGTATTTAACTCCTCATTGGTGAATATTCATTTATGTGCTCTCTTTCTTCACAGGATGCGCTATGGTTTTAATTCTATACTTGAGCCTTTAGTAAATGATTTGAAAGTGCTTGAGATTGAAGGGGTTAAGGATCCAGTGTCTGGAAGTTGTATTAGGAGTACAGTTATTCAAGTCACTGGGGATAATCTGGGCTTGCACAGCTTGTTTGGGATTCTTGAGTCATTTGGGGCTCAATATTGCGGTCGTTTTTGTCTTCTTGAGAAACATCTCTTTCAGTCGGTGTTCTGTGAAGACAACCCTGAGCTTGTACTTAGAACAGCCGAGATTCATGCTCTGCACTGTGAAACATTAACTCCCTCGGGTCGGCGGTCACGCCGGCGTGATCACCGCGATTTTTTTATAACCAGTGTGAAAGAGACTCAAAATACTCCGTCAATATTGCACATACAATTAAGAGTTATACACCATTTTAATCTGTGGAATATCTTCTTTTATTTGTGTACACAAACAAAATGTTGTGCTTTTTGTAAAATAAAGAAAACTAACAGGATGCGTGATCTCTCGTCTCCCTCTGAACGAAGTCCAATCTGATAGTTCTCAGAAAATGAACTGTAACTTAGTGAATACTAATCACAAAAAAATTATACTTATGTCTGAAAAAATGTTGAAATGTCAGGTTTTAAATCATGTAAGTCAAATCGAAAAAAAAAACATACTGTGTTTATGTAATCTGTATGAAAAGAGAGCCATGTCAGAAGTCTGTGATTCAGCTAATTATCCGCTAATGCGGCCACGCCCACGGAGCCAGCGTTATTCAGACGCAATACATGCATTCATCATCTCAATCATGTATTTATTGTCTTGAAAACTGTTTATCTGGATGTTAAAGCCATGGTTAGCGATCTCTAGAAGACATGCCGTTAGTTCCTGGTTCTTCTTCTTCTTTATATGAATTTGTGGAATAAAGGTGTACAGAGCGCCCTCCGGCTGCAAGTATGAATTGAAAACGGTATCCAACGTTCATAGTGATGACAATCAATATTGAATAAATATTACTCCTCTGTATAGAAAATTGACATAAACAGAGAATCCATCAATATTTCTCCTTTTAAGCTAAAAGCCTATATGAAATGCCATAGAGGTAACATAACTGTTCAGACACTTTGCATCACAGAAATGCATTATATTTTAAAGAATATAATAGAATACCGTTATTTTAAATTGTAATAATATTTCTGTCAAAGTTCCCGTGTCTCCCGGACTCCATTACCCATGATCCTCCTGTTCTCCACACCTGCACTCACTTCCCTCGTCTTCTCCCCATCATCACCGATCATCTACACCTGGACTTCCTCATCAGCACTCCCTATATATATGGACTCACTCCCTTCACTCCTTGTCTGTTCTTATTGTTAGTCTACTATGTATGTGTTGTGTCTCAGCTCCTTCGTTGAATAAATACCCTTTATTGTGGATCTCCGTATATGCCTCATCTCTACCGCAACCAACACGTAACAATTTCACAGTATTGCTGTTTTTTCTGTATGTTTGATATACACCATGATGAGCTTGAGACATGATCAACAGAGGGTTTTTTCACAGCCTATCTGACTGAAAGAACTCATTATTTATGCAGGTCATTAGAGCTCTTTATGCGATTCTTTTGTCTTCTCAGATGTAAATGACCCATTATTCATGATGATTCACGCCTCCACGCATACTGTGTTTCTTGACCAAAGATGTTTTAGAAAATTTAAATCTCTCTGTTGTTTTATATGAACAAGCAGGCAGCATAATTTTTTACCTCATTTTGAAGCAAAACCTCCAATACCCAAAAGTCTTATTTTAGATTTAATATATATTTTTTGGCTTTATTTCAGTGACTTAAGTTTTTTGTTTTTTAAATAACCACGCATATACGTTATTCCTTCAAAAATACAAACATGTACATACATGTTCCTCACATATTATGGTAGCCTAGTTTGTGCTGAATACAGTGTAATGACACTTTTTTCCATTTATATATTTATGAACAACTGAAAAAAAGCACAAATGTCAGGGCATGTCAAAACTTCTCCAGGGCCCCAAAAATCTGATTCTAAACTACCTCATGTTTATGACGTGTTTGTATTTCAACACAGCCAATAATTTTGCTGTGGATATAATGCACGACATTCTATAAGGAGTTGCTCAGCTAGAGGTAAAACTTGTTCTGCAGCACATTCAACATAATTTTGAGCACTGATGATCTTGCTGGTAGGGTACATGCTTTTGACTATGTGCAAAAGTAAAATCAAAAGATGCCAGTGTTTATCATCTCTTTGCACTAATTCATCAAATAATAGAGGCATGTTGCGCAACAAGCACCGAGATTGGATGGCGTTTAAACCCAAATCGTTGCTTCCATCAAACAATTTGACCATTGGAGGACGGTTCCTCTGCTGATTGTAACCATAGTCAAAAGCATGTACCAGCAAGATCATCAGTGCTCAGAAAATTATACTGAATGTCAAAGCGTCATATAATGATCCATTACCCACAGTGTATAAGAAAAATTGGACCAATTCTGCACATGTGGTGTATGCATTATGAAGCTAAACATTTTTTTTTATAACACAATTAAAAAGTTTCAAAAACATCACCAAAACACTAGCTAAAAAGCACCAATTTTGTACTACGATGCACTGGGAGTCTTTTAGCCAGTACAGATCTCTTGTCTCTTGGCCCAGGGATATGGCGGCATTATAATGCCAATAATGATTGAGTGCACAACTGATGCTTGCGCGCGCAGTAAATTACTTCCACCAGAGAATAGCAGATCTACGTGCGGGAGCCCGCAAGCTCATATTAAACCCACACGCGCATGACACCTCCTCTGCGCGCAAATCAAGCCCTCACGCTCCGAGCGGACACGACTCGCAGCACGCGCTTCATCACTTCCCACGCTCGCGCTCCATCTTCTGTTTTGCTCACGCGAAAACTTCTTCATTTTGGCAGTCGTGGGGCGGGACGTTACTTATTTCATTGTACCCTTTTCAGGTCTCATTGGTCAATTCAGTTTTTCCGGAAGTCTGTTGTGATTGGACGCCTGTGATTAGTGATCAAGAGTTGAAGCAGAAAGATTTATCAAGACGGACAATCAAAGAGAGGTAAGTGCGTTAGTGATTGCTAATTTTATTATTTTAACAATGTTATGTTTTTTATGCTTGCTTTATACTGCAAGATTTTCTATTAAGTAGGGCCCTATGAAATCCATTTTATTTTTTCCCAAATTCCATTTTTTCCTTTTTAATTTTTCTGGATTCCCTTTTTTTCCCGTTTTATTTATTTTTTGACTGCATTTTAATGGTTAAATTAAACTTTAGTAATCAAAAAGCATGTATAATTAATTGAAATAATGAATCTTGTCCAATTTACCAACAATTTAATAAAAGTTTAACATATTTATTTATTCACCTTTCCCTATGATAAATGTTTTATTCTTTCCCCTCAAATTTTATTTTTACCAAATTCTGTTTTCTGGATTCCATTTTAATGGTTTAATTCCATTTAAATAATCAAATTTTTTTTTTTTTCCAGAAGTTCTGTTGTGTATTTAAATTTTTCTGGCAATCAAATGAACGCATACCATTTAATTTATCTTTTAATCATGAAATTAAAGTTTTTTGTCAAACAATGTGCTGCACAACGGAGCTTTACTGTTAAAATTAAAACATGGAAGATACGCAGATTATTGTTTAAAAATATATTTTAATCATTTATTGTTAAATTAATTTATCTAAATTCTACTGTACAACAGTAATGTTTTTGTCAAGTTAAATCAAACTTTTATTTTGACGGTTTGAGTTTCTCTGTGTTTATGACGGTAGTTTTCTCAAACGAAATGCTGATGAAGTGACTTTCAGAGCAGCTCTGGAGATGAATTCGTGCGTTCATATAGTAAGGCGACAGAGGAGGAAAACACCGCGAGCGTCGCGTGTGCTTCAGCGTGCGTGCGCCCCTGCGCGAGTGTGTGAGGTCAATGAAACGGCGCATCCGCATCATTCATTTCAGAGTCACACAGACATGCAGGATTCATGTTTAAATAGTCTTTTTGCGGTTTAATATTCACAGACATTAGTCTATATCGCAATTTAATTGAAGAGTACTGACCTGCTTTTAATTCATCAAAAATTTGACAAATTCCGTGACATTCCGCGTTATATTGTAAATTCCGTTTTTATGAATGGATTCCGCGATTCTGTCTGCGATTCCGTGATCACAGAAATTATCGGGCTCTAATTAAGCATTCTTTGTAGCCGTTTAACTAGCTTGAAGCTAACCCTACAAAATATATCTGAAATATTTTCAAATTCAGTGTATATATTCTTTATCTTAAAGCTAATAAACTATGATGAGACGTCCTGTTGCCATTATTTTCAGTAGACAGTAGGCCTGCATATATCTGTCAGGCCTAATAATGCTTTCATATACATTAGGCCGAGTTGCAGAACGCTGCCAGGCATGTCGTGTCCCTTGTACGCAGTGCTCTAACAAGCGAGTCATGCTCACCGTCACAGATGGGTAAGTTAATTGTGTTGTGCAACATTTTATTGAATTAAACACTGCATACAAGGTTTACATTGAAATGTAGTAATTATCATTGGTCATAATAATATTGCTTTGTATATTGTTTTGCGGTGTGTATTTTGATCTTAACACCTTTTAACCTTATTATTTATTATTCTCAGGTTAGGTAAAGTAAGTCGAGTCTGGCCTAAATTATAAGCATTTTAAATTACTTACAATTTGGTCAGAAGACTCCTCTGTGGTACGTTCTTGTTCAAAGTCTTAAAACACTATAAATCAAGCTAAGGTAGGCAGCTTTTGTAATCAATTAAATTTCTTTTAATTGGTTACTTTTCTTTTATAATAAACAAAAATGTAAAGGCAAATAAAACTTAATCATTAAAGGTATAAAATACAGTAATCACTCTTGAGTCAAAGGTGTAGTCAGCTCTGGGCTTCCCATCTTCAGCTTGGGGTTTCTTGTCCTCAGCTCTGGGCTTCTAGGCGTCGGGGGTACTGACGTATCAATATCCAAAGAGGCAATCAGCTCATCAGTCTTTTATACTCGTGTTGTTTATCACAGACGTTACGTTATTTTCTTGATTGACGTACGTTGTAACTTTCCCAAAGTTTCCAGACACTTCTCAAGGCCTCGCAGGTGCAAACTGTCTGGCTTTTGTGTCCTTGGACTCCAGTAAACTCAGCCAAGATGGCTGATGTCCTTATAAGGTTCTAGGAGTAGAACCACAGTTCTCCATGTCGTTGAGCAAACACACATAGAACCACACACACTTCTGTGTGCTGCAGTCCAGCTCTGCTCCTCATAAACAGGCACACACACATAGCAATAACTGTACATCTCTGGCCATACAGTACAATACATTTCTTAGAAACAAACAAATATAAATAACAATAATATTATAAGCAATGCCTAATATTTAATACATTGGCCAAATGTGTAGCAACAGACATCCAAAACCTTAACAAGGAGGCAGGGTAATTGCATTTTCTTGATATAATACAACACCCCCTTCATGCAATTATCCTGACTCATTTTTTAACATCATTATTCAAGCATAGTTGTGGCACACAAACGTTGTTCACTTTAAATTTTAACAGTAACGTACATTTGTTCACAATTCTTAAACATTAGTTAGTAACACATTCAGGTAACATTTATTTTATTTTTTTTTTTTTTTATTTTTTTTTAAAAGAGGACAATGCACATTAATTAACACAAGAAACAAGTCTCTTATGTAAATGTGCCAGATTTAGCCATTCTGGCTAATTTTCATCTGCAGTCCCTGGCAGGTTGATGGTAAACACACACACAAAAGCAAAAAAATACATACAAGACCAAAAAACAAACAAAGAACCACTATTTATGAATACATATTTGATTATCCAATAACCACCCTTTTATCATTTTAGAGAAAGAAGAAAGAGATGTAATATTTCTTAGTTCTATGGGTATAGTATTCCAAGTATGTACTGCTCTATAAGAAAATACTGACTGCCCAAAAGCACTTCTTCTATGAGGTATTATACAGTCCCCTCTAGTAGTGGCTCTAGTAGATAAGTTAAAATTTTGTTTAATAAATTCATTAAGTGGAGGTGGGGCCATACCATGCAAAATTTTACACACAAGTAGGATATCTGCAAATTTAATCATATTTTCCCAACTTAAAAACCCATATTTAGTTAAAATTTTACAATGGTGATATGAATTAGACCTTTTGTCCAATATTTTCAAAGCCTGCTTATAGAGTCTTTCTAATGATTGCAGAGTAGTCCCACTTGTTTGTGTCCAACTGGTCAAACAGTAATTCATGTGTGATAAAATCATAACATTAATATATAACTTTGAAGCCTCAGTGGTTAAATTATTCCTAATATGTCTAAAATTTACCAAATTGAATTTAATTCTATTTCCAACTTTTTTAACTTGTTTTTTAAATGTGAGTTGTGAATCAAGTACTATACCTAAATATTTATACTCATGAACCACTGATAACCTTCTACCTGCTACTGTAACATCAGGGTCCGGATCTCTATTTGCAGACTTCGAAAAAAACATACATACAGTTTTACTAACATTTAGATGTAAACAAGAGTTATTTAACCATTTAGTAATTTTATCCATTTCTGCTGATAATTCTTCTGCAGCTTGCTTCTTACTTTTAGCATGCAAATATATGATTGTATCATCAGCATACATCTGGCAGTTTACAGTAGGTGAAAAAACATCAGGCAAGTCATTAATGTACAAACTGAATAGCAAAGGACCTAATATGGAACCTTGAACATTCCACCCAGTTTTCTGGTTCCCATGATTTTAATAATCAATTATATTTCTGTACAGAATCATTTAAGGGCAAAACTTTGTGCTCTGCTTGATTTTCAAGTATAAGCCAAATTTGGATCTGATCTTACAAAGAATCCATTAATTACTTCGAGCACCCTTCAGGTCCTCCCAAAGGAAGGTGCGGCTCCTCCCCTGGCATAGACAGTTTGCAGAAGCCAAAGGGGATCTGAGCTTCCAGGCCATGTACCCTGGAATCTTGGGCCGACTGCATTCCCTCGGATCTTTTAGGCACAAAATTAGTATATGGGGTGTTTCTTGCTCCAGCTACAAATTTAAAATACCCCATACATCCAACCAATTCAAACAGTGCACAAGGTTCCTTATCCATCAGTTTGTAAATATCTAATTGCCAAACTCTGGGTGAAATATTTTAAAGCAGTTCATTTCATTCAACATTGTTGCACTTATTGTTGCATTTACATATAATGCATAGTAAATATTAACATTACAAATAATACATTACAAAAATGGTTTCTCTAGTTCATTCATTATTCATTCAGTACACTCATTATTTTCAAAACAATCCAGTAATTAATCAACAGTAGTCTTTCTGATACTTTCTGAATTATGTTCAAACATAAATTATATATTCTATATCAATAAATCATTTTGTTCCAATAAGGTTCCCATTGTCAATTTTGAAAACAAAATGTCTCCCAAGCTTAAAATTCACCATCATTTAAGCATTTCATATTTTAAATTCAAAAATTTACTAATGAATCTTATAACCTGTACTACAATCATAGAGTTTCATCTTCAGTTACCATAACACATATTTTAACTTCCTTAATATACTATTTCAAATGTCTTTACACTAAAAACTATACTACTTTCACACATACAAATTGCTATTACACCAAGTGCCAACAGCCGCTTCCTAAACTATATTTCAAAGTCAACTGAAGCCAATAATGTCTCTAATTCACACAATGGCTTTCAAGCATTTAAAGCGTAAATCATACTTTTAATAAAGTAATTTATTATAATAAATCTTTACATAAATCCCCATTATAAGGTTCATCCTTTGATACATCATTTTCAGGTGGTATCTTATACTTTTGTAATCCTCAAAACACCCTCCAGAAATTAAATGGTCTTGTCAAGGGTTCTCCCCCTAAAGCTCTCCTGAGACCAGGATTTCCTAAAGGGTTTCACTGACCCCAGCTCAGGTCTCAGTGCTGCTGGATGCATTGCTGTCGTTACTTGCTATCTTATAACTGAATAAGCATACACAAACTATGCAGGACTCCTTATGCTACTTCTGCCCCCTTCTTTCAGGTTTTTCAGACTCACTCAAGGCCGTTCAGTGCTCTTGGTTTATAATGAGAGCTTGTTTGTCCTCCTTATCTATTCTCTTGCTGTGTTCAAACACCCTGCATCAATCACAGCAAAATGACTTGTCATTTCAAATACTACAATATGTCTACTAGCACATCTTATTTATAATGAGCTCATTTTCTATTATTAATTTAATTATGTTATATTCTACAATAACATACATAACTAACTATAGTTTTGGCTGTTTTCTCAGATTCCCAGTTTCTCTCTTTTCAGTCCAAATCTTCTCTTTATCTTCTTTCTACATATTAGAAAATATTGCAATTTAATATAATAGATAGTGAGGCATATATTTTCCTTAGTTTCCATCATCTATTTTTTAAATGACTCTCTCTAAATATTATTGGCCTATATGCTCTGTGCTATCATCATACTTATCCACTGATTAATATTACTCTTTCTAGGTTTCTAAAAACAAAAATGTGCACAAAAATGTTCTCTTCTTGAATAATATACTGTCCATATACTTCTGTCAACATACATTTCTTCTCAACCATGAAATATTCCACTAATATTAACATTCATTCTATAAAGTGTTGGCATATTTGTTCAATTATTTTTATGTTGTTTATGAATTTATTTAGACAATTTTCATTTCTAACTCTTACTAAAAGCACAAGGTAATATTATCCTGTCCATGGACACTCTTACTCTGTTTTATATCACCACTATCTCTTGATTAATTTTCTTATAATCTTCTACTTAATTACTTATTAGTAGTTTTCAAAATATTTGTTTCAATATCACCAAATTAGCATCCTAATCTTAACTGTATTATGGTTTTTAGGATTTGTCTCTGTCAGATTTTCTAAAATTACATTCTTACACAATTCAGTATGTTATTTTTGTCATACACGTTTTTCTTAAACTTTGGCAAGTCTGACCAATGTTGCTATAGGTATGTTTACCTTCTCTTTCCCTTTTCCAAAATTATTCCAGCTTTTAAATAAATATATATATACTTTTCCTTCTTATCTACAATATTTTAATTTCCAGTCATTTTTCTTTAGGTTTATAAAGTCCCTTTTCCTTTTACAGTGTATAATCACCTTATAGTGTATAAGTATTGCCTTCCTCTGCTCATACATTTCTGTCTGAACATTCTCCCCAAAACATCTTGCTGTTTTAGTCATACCAATATCATTGAGGTTTTTCAGCTTTTTACAATATTTACCCCTCATTTACTTCATCTATCTTCCAGTGGACTCTAGTTTACCTACTGGATTCTTCATACCTTGTATACATATATAGATATCCCATAATTCTCAGCTGTTCCATCATATAATATTTTATATTTAATTAAAAATTTTATCTGAGGAATATGTCTCAATGTCTGCTATTACCTGTTTTAAACCAGTTTGGTATTCCTTATTTCATATAACCACTTAATTTAAATGCATTTGGTGACGCTCTTCTTCAGTGTCAATATGTTTTATAACTTGCATTTTCTGCCAAATCCAAATTATCTTCCTTTTATGTAACATTAAATATATTTTTTCACTTTTCTGTAATACAAACTTGTAGATTTTCTACAGTAACATTCTTATATTATTTTTTCTCACATTGGCTCGATTCTTCCAATGTTGTATTCACATACAACAGAGATATATCTGTTCTTTATTATTTTATAAAGAATTATTATGAATTATTATTTTATAAGTATAAGTATATGTTTTTATTCTTTTACTTCCAAAAGTTATGGTCAATTGTACAATCAATTGTACAGTAAAATCAACTAAAAGCCACATTCTTGCAACATCTATAGTTTTTTTTTGTTTGTTTGTTTGTTTGTTTTTAAATTAATAATTTATCCCACAAAAATTGTTTCTTATTGGCTGGATGTTTCTACATTTCAGCATTATTTTTGTTCTTTTTGGGCAAAAAATTTGCTCTTGCTCTTTGTGGTCTTTATTTACTTTCATTGTTTCTGATAAGTAAATTCAAAATAACCCCACTCACATCAGAATCTTTTAATAATTTACTGTTCTGTTAATCTTGTGCCAGCTCTTTCCCATGGCACAGGTAAGAATCTGAGGTTCTGAGGTGGTGGTCCTGTTCACTATTATTAAACTCTGCAGTCTGCTGTGAGTTGTTCTGTTGTGCTGAGAGAACTTCTGTCCTGTCCTGTCCTTCCATGGCTCTCTGCCAGGAGATACAGCTCCTCTCCCCCTTCCTGAAGTTCACTGGCACACAGGAAACTCAGCTCTGCTATACACTTAATTTTTATCCAATTTGTCAAAATTGATAAAGCATAATAATACATTTCATCAAATTCTCCCCTTCTTGGGAAATTCATTTATGCATTCTTTTGCTATATTCTAAATAGCTTTTAGCAATTGTTCCCATTAACCAGTTTTCTGGTTGGAACATTTTGCCATCTTTAAAGCAAGGTTTCAGGCTCTCTAGATTTCTCCCAAATCTCCTGGGACAAAACCAGCAACCCCTTGCTTTGTATGTCATTTGTGTTTGTCAATACTTTTGACTACAGATACGACGCTAGAAATACCCAGCTGTTTCTGATTCTACACCTTTGTCCCTTCAATGCCTTTACTGGTTAAATCACCATAGGTCCATGCCCCAAATTCTATGCCTACCACATATACCAGCAAGTTACTTCTGATGAATGTCTTCCACACATTCATCACATTGTATTCCACTGTATCCCGGACCATAGGCAGTCCTAGTCATCCATGTGCTCACTTAGCCTCTGGGTCATTATTACTTTGAGGATAACTCATCCTTCATTCCTGGCAGACACACACAAGGCTCTTTTTTACCTCCATGGCTCCTTCTAAAATATTCAACTTTTCAGCAGTTTTCAGGCATTATCAGTGGTTTAACTATTAGTTCCTCTCTGAACCCTGGTTGTATTTTTAACTGAATCATCACAGTAAATACTGTATATTCTAATACCTTCTCAACACATTTGTGCATGTTATTTATTTAGTGAATTAGTTTTACAGGTGTTATTAACCTACCTGTCTCTTTCTAAAAAAAAAACATTTTTTTTTTTCCCGATGTTCGTTGACAGTATGCATTTCGTTTTATGATTAAATTATTCCTAGTCCTAATATCTTTCTGACTAGTTATCTTTACTAAAATTATAGTATTCATAATTTTATTGTTAAATATCTTCTATCACATTGTTTTTTCATAGCAATAAACAAATTCCCTTTATATCAGAGGAAATGTTCTAATAATACAATAGTTTTGTCAGCTGTCCAAACTTTTATAATTCTTTTCAATTTTTTAAATGGTTGATCTCTGTAACTTTATTCAGAAAGTTTTTACCTCACTTTGCATTAAGCAATTGGTAATTTTATATTTGCTAAATAATAGCTGCAAAATTAAAAACATTCATTTCATTCATTTCATCTTGCATGCAACTTTTATCAGTTGGCTACAGCTTTTTAGCATTTCTATCCTTCTGGTGCATATCTTAATACTTGAATTAAATTATTTCAGTTAATCAATATTCAAACTTTATTTCCCTAAAATATACTACAACTGTTTCGTGGTCAGAACAAAAGCAGTCACTATCTCTTCTGAATTTAAAATGACAAATGCTTTTGTTATGTTTGCAAATTTTCAAATTTCATTCTGGTGATCCATTCTTTGTTTCTCTATCTCTCTCTGTTTCTTCTGGCTGCTTCAGTGGACCATCCTTATATCAATTTGGCACAGATTTTACAACAAATTCCTTTCCTGGTGCGACCAAGCACTGAGAGTGCACTCATGCAACCCCAGTGACTGTCAGTCTAAGAATCCATTAACCACGTAACCCACTTAATTAATTATTTAAATATATTTTTCCTTGTTATCTATAACCTCCATATTTGATTCACTCTGTCATATATTGTTATTATACTCTCATATATATACACCTACTCTTCCTTTATACTTCATTTATATCTTTAACCTTTATAGTTCAGTTATATCTTTTAATACCTTTTAATATTGTAATCCTATTTCTCAATATATCTGTCCTCGTTTAGGAATATGTATCTTGTTATCTGTCAAACTTCAATCATATTTTCACTTAGGTCACAAACTTGTTCATAAGTCTTTTGTTTATTATTACGTTCTGTTTCTCCTAGTACTGCCCCTCTCTCATTCAAGCTTTATTATTGCCACAGATATTACTGTGTTTTCTTTAGAATTGTCTGGTTGGGTAAAAAGGTTAAGTCCTCACAACTTTTCTACATTTTAACTAAATCAGGAATCAGTCCAATTTATTTACCTTTTAATTTGGCATAATCTATTTTTTTCCCATTAAAATAGTTTTACACTTTTGTTGGGATGTCTGGTAAAATTCTCATTCCGCATTTTACAGAGTGACCTTGACACTCCCGTGAGCTCTGCGTTCTGGGCTGTGCCTGGAACTGACTCTCTTATCTCGGCTTGTTTCTCCTGCTTCAAAATTAAATCTTCAGTGCACATATTTTTTTTACCAACAATTATACTTTTTAAACAAATCTCTTTTTTCTTTCTTTTCCTTTTTCTAACTTTTTGTCACTGACAGCTGTTACAACATAAGATATCTATTTTCCTTTTATTACCATTAATTAAATTTAATTTTTGTATTTGAGGCACTTTTTAAATCTTCGTCATATGAGCTTCTGACTTTGGTCCCAACTTTTCATCTTGGAATATCTTTTACAAAGAACTGCTAACTTTTTATTAACAAAAACAATCAAGCACAATGGATTTTCTCTATTGCCAGTTTCTTTTCAAACAGGTATGTCTTTTTTCTATTATTGATATCCTATTGTACTAATATTCAAATCTATTGTCTAATGTTTTATTGTTTAATGTATACATTAGAAAATCTCCTTTAATCGCACGAACACTTCTTTTGCTTAATTCTGTCTAGTTTAATCATCCTCTTTTAAGTGTGAATAGGCTTTGCCATTCGACTATCCTAATTTTAATGTAACCCATTAAACTATATAATTTATATATATTTTGTAATATTTTACAAACTGTGTATTTGTCAAAATGCTAAAAACTCAACCACATCAATCATTAATAATAATAATTATTATTATTATTTAAGTAAAAGCATTTTCTTTTTCCTAAAAGTCTTAGGTATAGACCTAACTGTTACGTGTAGATGGTGCAGAGATGAGGCAGATACGGATTTCCACAATAATAGTATACTTTAATGAACACAGGCGAGGAGAAACCAAACATACACTTAACACAACAGAGAACGGACGAGGAGTGAAGGGAGTGAGTGCAATATATGGGGAGTGCTGACAATAGAGTCCAGGTGCAGGTGAAGAGTGATGATGAGGAGCTGACGAGGGAAGTGAGTGCAGGTGATGAAACAGGAGGATCATGGGATATGGAGTCCAGGGAGACAAGGGATCTGTAACAGTACTCCCCCCTCCCGGTAGGCGCGACCTCGCGCCGTAGATGGAGACACCGGGAGGGGGGCGGGCGCCCTGGAGACCTCATGCAGGTGCAGGGAGAGGAGCGGACAGGAACGGAGGTCTCCAGGGCGGATCCATGAACCATGGCGGGTCTGGAGCCGTGGGCAGCCATGGCGGGTCTGGAGCCGTGGGCAGCCATGGAGGGTCAGGAGCAGCGGGCTGCCATGGAGGGTCAGGTGCAGCGGGCTGCCATGGAGGGTCAGGTGCAGCTGGCTGCCATGGAGGGTCAGGTGCAGCGGGCTGCCATGGAGGGTCAGGTGCAGCGGGCTGCCATGGAGGGTCAGGTGCAGCGGGCTGCCATGGAGGGTCAGGTGCAGCGGGCTGCCATGGAGGGTCAGGAGCAGCGGGCTGCCATGGAGGGTCAGGTGCACTGGTGGGCTCTGGCGCTTCAGAACCCCCGCCCAGGAGTTCCCCACCCACAGGTACCGGAACGGGTACTAGGCCCCCCCCAAAAAATACATGGGGAATTTAAGGAGATTCTTTAAAAGTCTGATGAAGGGATTGTTTCTGTGGGCAGGAGTGGGCCTTAGGGCGGTGGAGCATGGAGCTGTGGGCTTGACGGTGGTTGGAGCGGCTGGCTCGGCGGCGGCGGCTGGAGCTGAGGGCTCGGCGGCGGCGGCTGGAGCTGAGGGCTCGGCGGCGGCGGCTGGAGCTGAGGGCTCGGCGGCGGCGGCTGGAGCTGAGGGCTCGGCGGCGGCGGCTGGAGCTGAGGGCTCGGCGAGGTTTGGAGCTGAGGGCTCGGAGAGGGTTGGAGCGGCAGGCTCGGAGAGGGTTGGAGCGGCAGGCTCGGAGAGGGTTGGAGCCGAGGGCTCGGCGGCGGCTGGAGCTGCTTGCTCGGCGGAGGCTGGAGCGGCTTGCTCGGCGGAGACTGGAGCGGCTTGCTCGGCGGAGACTGGAGCGGCTTGCTCGGCGGAGACTGGAGCGGCTTGCTCGGCGGAGACTGGAGCGGCTTGCTCGGCGGAGACTGGAGCACTTGGCTCGGCGGAGACTGGAGCGGCTTGCTCGGCGGAGACTGGAGCACGTGGCTCGGCGGAGACTGGAGAGCTTGGCTCGGCGGAGACTGGAGAGCTTGGCTCGGCGGAGACTGGAGAACTTGGCTCGGCGGAGACTGGAGAACTTGGCTCTGTCCAAAAGTCTATAAGCCAGGCCACCTCACTAGGTGGCTCGCACAGGGTTGGAGCAGGCTCTGGAAATACTGGAGCGGGCTCTGGAGAGACTGGAGCGGGCTCTGGAGAGACTGGAGCGGGCTCTGGAGAGACTGGAGCGGGCTCGGGAGAGACTGGAGCGGCTTTCTTCCTCCTCCTCCGCTTTCTGGGCCCAGTGGAGGAATGTGGGTCCAGCATGGGGCAGGCAGGGAGTTCGCTGGAAAGGTATGCGGAGGAAGCCGGAGGTTGACTGACTGGCCCGGCCAACCGTGTCTCTGGATGGACCAGAGACAGACACCCATCCTGAACCCAATCAACGATAAATTTGGAATCATTTAACCATAAAATGGAATTTATGGTTTCGCTTAAGGAGAAACGATAATCGGGTTCACTAAAACGGATGGTGTCATCATCTAGTCCATCCAGAAACAGGGAGATCAAAACTGCTTCAGGCCAGTCAGACACATAAGCGAGCTCAACGAACTCCTCCACATACCTTTCCAGCGAACGACCTACCTGCAGGAGCCCGATAAGGCGATCGCTGGCTGTCAGGGTGAGAGGCGTTGGAGGAGCTGGATCCAGGGAGCCGGTGAAAGTCTCCATTTTGCTGTGGAAATCCAGACTGTATGGGTCCGTTCTTCTGTTACGTGTAGATGGTGCAGAGATGAGGCAGATACGGATTTCCACAATAATAGTATACTTTAATGAACACAGGCGAGGAGAAACCAAACATACACTTAACACAACAGAGAACGGACGAGGAGTGAAGGGAGTGAGTGCAATATATGGGGAGTGCTGACAATAGAGTCCAGGTGCAGGTGAAGAGTGATGATGTGGAGCTGACGAGGGAAGTGAGTGCAGGTGATGAAACAGGAGGATCATGGGATATGGAGTCCAGGGAGACAAGGGATCTGTAACACTAACATTGTAATCTAAATTTATTTAAGATCACTTTTCCATCTCTTATTCTGTTTTTCTATCATGGCGTTTTCCTTCAGCTTAAAGCATTAAACTTGACTTAGTCACTATACCCTAAATGACTCTCTTTGAATTTAGCTATTAGTATCAGGTTTCCTAACCTCTTTAATAATTCTACAATATAATTTTGACTTTAAAAATACAGTTTCTGTATAAATAAAATCATAGTACTTCACATGTATAGGTGGATCTTATGGTTATGCTTTTGCCAATTATAACTTTTTTCTTTTTCTTCTTTACTTGTTTTAATCACTAAATCTCTTACAATTTCTTACTGCTAATAAATTGTATAACCTGTAATATCAGTAATTCAATATTTTATTTTAGCAAAATAAAAATCATATTCTTTCTTACCTGCTAGCAAAGTTTTCCTGTAGAAAACCTGTGGTATTTGAGTCTCAATCTCTCCTTTTTTCTAAACTTTTCTAGGCTTTTCTAGTCAATCATTCTGAAGTTGCTTCAGTTTTCTACTCTCAATCTTATTATTATTTTTTTTTCTAAACTTAATCAGACTTCTAATCACTTTTTAAGTTTTAAGTTACTCTATCATATTAGCATTTTTTCCCAGCTGTATAGTCATTATTTCCTTTTTAATAAGGACTAAAGTAACCTTAGATTTGCAATATGTTAGGCTATACAGCATGTTTTTTGTTGTTGTTTTTTTTGTTTTTTTTTAGCCTTTTCCCCATCACTATATACATTGTCCAACAAATCTACTAACTTTATTTATTTTTAGTGTAGTCTCCTGTTGATTTGGTTTTTAAATCCTTTTCTTAACTTTTACTAATTCTCTCTAAATTGTATTATCATGTTACAAACAGATCGTGCTAAGCTTCAGTTTTTCTTTCAATTTATTGCCCTTTATTTTTCTGGTATTTTTCAACAGCCAGTTTATGTCTATACAAATGTAATTTGAAAATGTAGTTATTACTACACACAGTTATATTATCTGAATATAACTTTTTCTTATATCCATTAATATCTCTCAATAATAACCTGTTTAATTTATTATTTTAATTTCATTACTTTAATTAAACTTCAGTTGATACAGGTCTGTCTTGCAGGGGCATTTTTCTCCTGTCCGCATAAGCACTATATGATTATAATGTCCTTTACTAATTTACTGACAATTAAAATATTACTAACCACAGTTATATTTACAATTTTAATTCCAATATTCTTTGCTGTACACTATTCTGGTCGTCATTGAACTCCAAGGGTTAAAATCCAGACTAGAATCACCAAAATCCCACTGTTACTCTGGTCTTTTTCCAACTCTTTATCTGGACTCTGAAAATTCTCACTCTCTTGGCTTTTGATATCCTTGCTGGCATCTTACTTTCTCTAACTCTTTTGAGAATCCATTTTTTTTTTTTTTTTTTTTTTGACAATATTACTAGTTCTAAAACTTTAGTTACTTTTCCACTTATTGTTCCTAGTGCATTAAAATCTGTTTCCCATTTTAGACCCTCGGTTTGAGCAATACGGTTAAGGGTGAACACCGAGCTGACTTTATCTGTCCGTAAGTCAAATTTCTGTTAGGCACAACTTTCTTTGCCCTTTTCTTTCTTTTTTTTTTTTTTTTTTTTTTTAAGTATCCTACATTATTTCTCACTATATCAGAATATTTGTATTCCATCTTTTTAAATGATGTATTCCATATTTAAAGTGTTACTTTTACGTCAACTGTTACAGTAGTCTAACTTTTTTAATATAATATATCAGATTCTCTGCTTTCACTATCACCGGTATCAGAGTCAAACTTAAGCTCTGAATACAAGCTCTAACTCCTCTGGCTTTGTCTCACCTTGACTCATAAATCTCTCCCTATTGCAGCCTTCTCATACTGAAGTACGGATAGCTGAGAGGGTCCTGGCACATCATCTTTTCTCATCCTAGATTATTATTATTTTTATTTATTTATTTATTTATTTTTTAGTTCCTTTTGCGTTGGTATTTAACAAGTTTATTGTTGGCAATATATCTTCCATTATCCTCATTGTCTGGAATTTTTAATTATATTCTTTCAATACTACAGTATTGTTACTCCTTTTAAACTTTCTTTAACTTTCTATTAAAAGAAAAATTACCTGACTTATTTTGTAGTCGGTGCCTCCCTTCATTTATCACAACTATTGTTTTCCAGTCTTTAAGCATGAATTATGAGCTCTTCTCGCTCCTCAGACAGTGCAGTGTGAGAGACAATCTTACACACACCGCTGTTACATTTTTGAGTCCGAGCTTCTACTCACAGACTCTTTAACCTGTACACCTATTTTACTCTAAAATCATCCCGACTGTTCCGGGAACAATTATCATATTTTCAATTCATGTTTTCTTAACCCTCTACCGCACGCATTATGATAAATCTATAAAAAAAAAAAAATATTTGACTCTTTTTCTTTTCTTAGAATGGCTTAACTTAAAGTGCAGTAAAAAAAAATTGGGAAAAAAAATATTATTTTAAGGTACTTTATGATATGTTGCCATATGGCAACAACATACAATAGTGGAAATAACTTAGAATAAGTGTAAGGGTATATAGTTCATATTTTTCCTCAGAAATGTTGTTTGTATTGAATCAATTGGTGCTATTATAAGCTTTAGCAGTAATTATAAACAATACCTTATACTTATTTTCCAACATCTTGTGCTTTTCCATTCTCTTTTGCTGAATAATGCTTTATATTCTTTAAATTTCACCTTTTTTCTGTATGAAACTACAAAAAGCATTTTTTTTTCCAGAGGTGAGACACATGTAGACATCACATTTGGTGCTCTTCACACTTACAGTACACTTACAGCCACTTGCACCTGCCTTTTTGAGACACCATGATAGGAAAGTGGTTGGTCTGGGCCAGTATGGCTGTGATGGCAGATCTCTGATGTTGATTTAATCCATAATACAAATGCCATGGCAGTCCTTAACATACGACTAATCAACATTATATCACTAGCATTAATGTTTTTATTGTTATAGCTTAACAGACTGCAGCTAACTTTTGCTAGCTATCTAACCTATTATAATAATGTCATTCCATTATTGCGCAGTGTTGCCATATAACAACACAGACATTTTCTCGATTTACCAAAAACTAATTTCATAAAAACATTTTTGAGTGGTGAATATGTCATCATACCTTACCTGAGATGATGTTAACATTTTTTTTGTGAATGTGACATGGGCGGGTCCTTGTTTGTTACTGACGTTTTAGTTTGCTTTCAGCAACTACCGACAAGAGATGGCAGTCTGTCAGATATCGCGTCACAGAAAAAAAAATTGCATGTCATGTGACTTAACCAAAGCACATCATTGGCTAAATTAAGGTCTTCTCTTACCAATAAAAAAAAACTAGAATGTTCTCTTAAAGAGACGGTGGCAAGGAAATGAACATAAAGAGTATGTTGCCATATGGCAACACTATGCGGTAGAGGGTTAAATTACCATGTCACTTAAGATTATTTTCCCAACACATATTGTTACAGATTAAAAGTCTGACTTTTAGCCTGCCTATTTCCACTTCATAAAACTGTCCTCTGACTATGTTAGGTGAATTTCTTCCATTTTATTTATAACTATTTTAACAACTATTTGATATTTATTTTCTATCCAGGTCTGGTGGTTTAAATAGTATTCTTTTTGGCACTCTATCACACCTATAAGAATGTAAAACTTTTTCTTTAGATTTATGTATCAACAGTATCTATCACATTTACCTGTTCTAGGAGCCTCATACTGTAATTTTATCACAGGTACACATTTTCCCCGTTTACACCTCTTCTTTTTGCATTGCTGCTAGACCTACCTCAGTCTTTAAGTTTCAACCATTTTGTTCTGTCACAGGAGCCACGTTCCATTTCTAGAACCTGTGTGTCTGCTCGAAAGGCTAATTTTTTTCTCATTGTTAAACGCATTGCTGGATTTTCGCTGGGCTCTCCCTGCCATAAGCGAAGCGTCCTTCACTTACAGGTCTTATCTTTAGCCCGTCTCTGCCTCTTTTTCTCTGAGGCTAGCTATGTGAGACTTTCTGTCTCTCCTACAGCTTTCTTAACCTTTACGGCTCCCTGGCTCGTAAAGTTATCTGTTCTATGCGCGTTCAACCCTTTCTGGGCCGTCTATAAATAATCCCTCTAGATTATTTACATTTTTGGGTCTTACAGGTTACCTGGTGATTCATAGCTTTCCAAGTTTTTATATCTACAACTCAAGTGCACGAGTGCGGAAGCGAATGGGAAAGCATTGCTCGATCGACCGTGGCCAGGGGTCGATGGATCAATGCCCCACGTTGGGCGCCATGTTTTGCGGTGTGTATTTTGATCTTAACACCTTTTAACCTTATTATTTATTATTCTCAGGTTAGGTAAAGTAAGTCGAGTCTGGCCTAAATTATAAGCATTTTAAATTACTTACAATTTGGTCAGAAGACTCCTCTGTGGTACGTTCTTGTTCAAAGTCTTATTACACTATAAATCAAGCTAAGGTAGGCAGCTTTTGTAATCAATTAAATTTCTTTTAATTGGTTACTTTTCTATTATAATAAACAAAAATGTAAAGGCAAATAAAACTTAATCATTAAAGGTATAAAATACAGTAATCACTCTTGAGTCAAAGGTGTAGTCAGCTCTGGGCTTCCCATCTTCAGCTTGGGGTTTCTTGTCCTCAGCTCTGGGCTTCTAGGCGTCGGGGGTACTGACGTATCAGTATCCAAAGAGGCAATCAGCTCATCAGTCTTTTATACTCGTGTTGTTTATCACAGACGTTACGTTATCTTCTTGATTGACGTACGTTGTAACTTTCCCAAAGTTTCCAGACACTTCTCAAGGCCTCGCAGGTGCAAGCTGTCTGGCTTTGTGTCCTTGGACTCCAGTAAACTCAGCCAAGATGGCTGATGTCCTTATAAGGTTCTAGGAGTAGAACCACAGTTCTCCATGTCGTTGAGCACACTCACATAGAACCACACACACTTCTGTGTGCTGCAGTCCAGCTCTGCTCCTCATAAACAGGCACACACACATAGCAATAACTGTACATCTCTGGCCATACAGTACAATACATTTCTTAGAAACAAACAAATATAAATAACAATAATATTATAAGCAATGCCTAATATTTAATACATTGGCCAAATGTGTAGCAACAGACATCCAAAACCTTAACAAGGAGGCAGGGTAATTGCATTTTCTTGATATAATACAACAATATATAGTAGTATAGTCACAAAGGCTTAGGGTTTGTATACAGTTTTGAATGATTTCAGCAGATGAAGGGCAGGTTCAGAGAGAGCAGGTCGCAGCAGGCAGGAGGCAGCATGCAACGCAGCTTCAGGGTCAGGGTCAGTCTGCAGTGAGACCGCAGCGCACCCTTAGTGGTGTTGCATCAGGAAATTCAGTGGACCAGAGTATGGCCAGGTTTGGATCTCTCAGATAAGCCAGTGTTATAGTATACGTAAGAAATTAAATTCTTAAAATTCTTCTTCTCACAGACATTTGAAGTATGTGCAAACAAAGTACTGGTAGGAAGCATAACATGCATATAGTAGCACTTCTCAAGTAGAATAATGCATATAGGCCTACATTTCATCATAATGTCCTAAACATTGAGAAATTACAAGTTTTTGTAATAGAATTCATACACGATTAACACATCAGGTGCTTTTTTCCTCTCAGAGCATTCCCTGGTCTTTTCAAGGCACGAAAAGGCTTTATCGCAACTCCTAAAAAAGGCCTGCCAGGTCAACGCCATCCAGTTTTTCCTGCTAAATAAGTATTGAATGGACCCCAAAAGCCTCTGATGAGTTGATTCTTCTACAGGCTGGACTGGGACGGAGGACTGTTGCCATCCCAGAGGATGCTGATCACTCTGAGGTCCTTCACTTCAAGTTTTACATATAAAGTGACTCTTTTAAGTCACCATAAATGCCTTCCTTTGGAACATGCCTGGGTTTAGGGTTAGGGTTAGGGTTAGGTGAAGAAAAGCAACGCCTCCCCCCAGATAACCGTCTCACGGCTATCCAGTTTGGGATAGGGAGGACGCAGGAGTGCACTGGCCGGCGCATGTTTTTGATGAGGCTGATCCACCCATAAACGCTTGTTTTACCTTTTCTCTCCAATACTCCATTCCCCTAGTTGTTTTATTATTCAGATTTGAAATCGCAACCCCTTCCCAAGGCTCTTCCCATCCCCCTTCCCATACGGATATCAATGAGCTTCCCAAGATTGTCCCCCCCAGAGATGTCCCAATTGGTCCCAAACTAATTCTTCCTTCAATAAGGAGTAGGTATGTCACCAGCAACCATAAAATCCAAATCATCCCAAAATCCGGGCTACTCCTGTAAGGGGTAGATTTAGGCCTGTTGTCAGCGACGGGTAGGTTTAGGTATGTGTAGATCTATGCCAAGTCCAAGAACTAACTCTGCTACCCAAAAGACACATCATCAGTGGTGTACCTCAGGATCATTGGGTGTTTCAGCTCTTTAAACACCAGACACCCTCCTCTGAGGCGGCCCGCCAAGGTGATCAATCCCGGCGTGTGTCCTCCCTCCATCCCAGTACAACCCGACCCAGAACTGATACCAGAAGTCCAAAATTACAACCATTTAACCAAATCCAACCCCAACACCTCAACCAACCTAGAATAACCCTCTGATGCTAGTCACCGATAGAAGATTGGGATCCATTTGAGGCCTTTCCACCCAGGCCACCAACTCTGCGTGCTGTCCAAGTGGACCCAGAGCGGCCGGTACACTTACCTTCTACAGTGCCCCTTCGTTAACACCACAAGGTCTCCGGGGCACTGCTCGAGGTTCATACTGGCGGGTACCTAAGCACCAAGCTTCTACCAATAATCCCCCCCTAGGAACCACCCAACCTTATCCAGACATCACACACTTACCGTGCAACCGTAAAAGCGAATGATTCCTAACCACCTCCCATATTCTCAAGCCTCCTATCTATCTGCACCACTTCTTACACCCATGGTGAACTGAATTAACTCTTTACCCACAATCCTTTGCAACCTTTCTTCGATTTATTTCCACTTTCCACAAGTATCTGACAATCGTCGAATTCTCCTCAGTCACCCATTCGCTTGTTGCCCTGACCAATCACAATCTCAATTTTCCCTCACCATCTTACCGTTCACCAGCACCTTAACCTAACCTCCCTCCCAACATCAACCTAATGCTGATAGTCCTCCGGACCAAAACTGGTCCTGGTGCCGGGCTCGAACTCGGGACTCCTTGCTCCCGAGCCGCCCCCACCGACCACCACTCCAACCATCTAGTTCCCTCCACCCCCTACTCCTAGACCTATGAACCTCCTCCACCCAACTGTATTGTTATAGACCACCATTTCTACAAGAAAATATTCCTTGCTCCACGCTGGTCTCGAACTCGGGTCCCTCTGCTTCCCAAATCATTACTTTAACCACTACACCATCCCAACTCTCCCATTCAAGGTATAATCCTGAATAAGAGGGCTACTCCTGTGAGGGTTAGGATTAAGGTTAGGGTCAGGATTAGGTATGTCGCCGGTGCTCCATCATCTAGAATCCGGGCTACTCCTGTAAGGGTTAGGTTTAGGCAATGTGCAGGTACAGGGATAGCCAAATTATCCCCAGTGACGGTTAGGTTTAGGTATGTCGCCGGTATTCCAGCATCTTAGGGTTAGGTTAGGGTTAGGGTTAGGGTTAGGGTTAGGGTTAGGGTTAGGGTTAGGGTTAGGGTTAGGGTTAGGGTTAGGGTTAGGGTTAGGGTTAGGGTTAGGGTTAGGGTTAGGGTTAGGGTTAGGGTTAGGGTTAGGGTTAGGGTTAGGGTTAGGGTTAGGGTTAGGGTTAGGGTTAGGGTTAGGGTTAGGGTTAGGGTTAGGGTTAGGGTTAGGGTTAGGGTTAGGGTTAGGTTATATAGATAAATGCGAAGAGTGCCTCCCCCAAAGTGCCCCCCCCCCCTTATCTCGGGAACCGTAAGTCCCAGAGTGCTGAAACTTGGTAGGTATACTAATTAGGGGGCGGGCTTTCGAATGCACCTACTGCCGTCTCTCTAGCGCCACCAGGCGTCGAGTTATGACATTGCATCCCCTACATTTGGGTGTGACTTTTGACTTTTATGGGTGAGACTTTGACTTTTTTTGGGTGGGACTTTGACTTATTTTGGGTTGGACTTGCATTGTTTGGGACTTATATGGGTGTGACTTTTGACTTTTATGGGTGAGAGTTTGATTTTTTTTGGGTGGGACTTTGACTTTTTTGGGGTTGGACTTGCATTGGTTGGGACTTATATGGGTGTGCCTTTTGACTTTTATGGGTGAGACTTTAACTTTTTTTTGGGTGGGACTTTGACTTTTTTTGGGTGGGACTTGTATGTGTGGGAGTTATATGGGTGTAACTTTTGATTTATATAGATGGGAATTTGACTTATTTTGGGTGGGACTTGCATTGGTTGGGACTTATATGGGAGTGACTTCCATGGGTGAGACTTTGACTTTTTTTGGGTGGGACTTTGACTTATTTTGGGTGGGACTTGCATTGGTTGGGACTTATATGGGTGTGACTTTTGACTTATATGGGTGTGACTTTTATGGGTGAGACTTTGACTTTTTTTGGGTGGGACTTATATGGGTGGGAGTTTGACTTTTTTGGGTGGGACTTTTATGGTTGAGACTGCCTTTTTTTGGGTGGGACTTGCATTGGTTGGGACTTAAGTGGGTGTGACTTTTGACTTTTATAGGTGGGACTTTGACTTTTTTTGGGTTCGACTTTGACTTTTTTGGGGTGGCACTTGTATAGGTGGGACTTATATGAGTGTGACTTTTGACTTATATGGGTGGGACTTTGACTTTTTTGGGGTGGGACTTTTATTGGTGGGACTTATATAAGTGTGACTTTTGACTTATATGGGTGGGACTTTGACTTTTTAGGGGTGGGACTTGCATTAGTTGGGACTTAGGTGGGTGTGACTTTTGACTTATATGGGTGGGACTTTGACTTTTTAGGGGTGGGACTTGCATTAGTTGGGACTTAGGTGGGTGTGACTTTTGACTTATAGGGGTGGGACTTTGACTTTTTTGGGTAGGTTAGGGTTAGATGGAGGAGTTGGGTTAGGTTTTAGGGTTAGGTTTTTTGGGGTTTACAACGAACTCCCCCCACACGATCTCACCAGACGGTGTGGTTTGGTTTAGGGAGAACGAGGAAAGGCACGGGCCGGCGCATGTTTTGAGAGTGGAGGAACTGTGAATTCCGGTTTTGCGTTGGAGGTTCGTTTCGAAAGTTAATCTGTTCTTTGAGGTAGTTTCCGATTTTTGGATTGACAACGTTATATTTTGTCTTACAAAAAGCGTATTGTAGTGTTATTGACCCATTTTTTTGGTGTTGTCTCTGGTTTTTAGGAATGCGAAGTTTCCGATCTGAACTTGCTCTGGACCAGCGAACCGAGTCGAAAGCCCAAAGGCTAAAGCTCGATAATCCTGATACAGCATCGCACTCCCTTCCAGTGTTAGAGTATTACGGTATGTATTCGTGAAACCGCTTGTAGGTAGGTCTGTGACGGTTAGGTTAAGGGTAAGTTTTAGGTCGGGCTAACCTGAGTAGGTGTGAGAGTTAGGGTTAGGGTTAGGGTTAGGGTTAGGGTTAGGGTTAGGGTTAGGGTTAGGGTTAGGGTTAGGGTTAGGAGTTGTAAAATACAACAGCTCCCCCCAACCTAGAACCCGTCTAGGAAGGTTTGGAATAGGGAGACCGAGGTAGTGCACTGGCCGACGCCTGTTAGACTATACCACCCTCCTGACTCGGAGCCTCTCCTATATGGGCATTGGGCCTATAAAGCTATAAGTAGTACCCGATTAGATCTTAGTTGATCAGAAAAAACCACCACCCTAGGGTAATACACCCAAGGGTTTTATTAAATCGGGTCCATCTTACACCGGGCTATTCTGGGTAGGGTTACTTTGTACGGGTTTAGATCCCTACTGATCTAAGGGCTACAAACACTAGGTTTTACAAATCCCACCGGACTACTCAGATCTATGCCAAGTCCAAAAATTAATTCATAAGGCTACAAGCAGTATCCGATTAGATCTAAACTGATCAGAAAAAACCACCAACCTAGGGTAATGCCCCCAAGGGCTTACTAGATCAGGTCCAAGCTACTCTGGGTAGGGTTAGGGTATGAGTAGGTATGGGTTTAGATCCCTTATTTGATCTAAGAGCTACAAACACTATGTTTTACAAATCCCACCGGACTACTCAGATCTATGCCCAATCCAAGAATTAACTCTGTTACCCAAAAGACACATCGTCAGTGGTGTACCTCAGGATCATTGGGTGTTTCGGCTCTTTAAACACCAGACACCCTCCTCTGAGGCGGCCCGCCAGGGTGATCAATCCCGGCGTGTGTCCTCCCTCCATCCCAGTACTGCCCAACCCAAAAACCGCTACCATTTAACCAAAACTACAACCATTTAAACAAAACTACCACCATTTAACCAAATCCAACCCAACCCCAACACCTCAACCAACCTAGAATAACCCTCTGATGCTAGTCATCGATAGAAGATTGGATCCCACTCTGCGTGCTGTCCAAGTGGACCCAGAGCGGTCCGTCACTTACCTTCCACAGTGCCCCTTCGTTAACACCGCAAGGTCTCCGAGGCACTGCTCGAGGTTCATATTGGCGGGTACCTAAGCACCAAGCTTCTACCAATAATCCCCCCTAGGAACCACCCAACCTTATCCAGACATCACACACTTACCGCGCAATCGTAAAGGCGAATGATTCCTAACCATCTCCCACATTCTCAAGCCTCCTATCTATCTGCACCACTTCTCACACCCATGGTGAACCCAATTAACTCTTTACCCACAATCCTTTGCAACCTTTCTTCGACCTATTTCTACTTCCCACCGGTATCTGACAATCGACGAATTCTCCTCAATCACCCATTCGCTTGTTGCCCTGACCAATCACAATCTCAATTTTCCCTCACCATCTTACCGTTCACCAGCACCTTAACCTAACCTCCCTCCCAACATCAACCTAATGCTGATCGTCCTCCAGACCAAAACTGGTCCTGGTGCCGGGCTCGACCTCGGGACTCCTTGCTCCCGAGCCGCCCTCACTGACCACCATACCAACCATCCAGTTCCCTCCACCCCCTACTCCTAGAACTATGAACCTCCTCAACCCAGCTGTATTGCTACAAGAAAATATTCCTTGCTCCATACCGGTCTCGAACTCAGGTCCCTCTACTTCCCAAACCATTACTTTAACCACTACACCATCCCAACTCTTTTATTCAATCCTCCTCCACACACCTATATTGTTATGGACCACCATTTCTATAAGAAAATATTCCTTGCTCCACGCCGGTCTCGAACTCGGGTCCCTCTGCTTCCCAAACCATTACTTTAACCACTACACCATCCCAACTCTTTTATTCAATCCTCCTCCACACACCTATATTGTTATGGACCACCATTTCTACAAGAAAATATTCCCTGCTCCATGTCGGTCTCGAACTCGGGTCCCTCTGCTTCCCAAACCATTACTTTAACCACTACACCATCCCAACTCTTTTATTCAATCCTCCTCCACACACCTATATTGTTATGGACCACCATTTCTACAAGAAAATATTCCCTGCTCCATGTCGGTCTCGAACTCGGGTCCCTCTGCTTCCCAAACCATTACTTTAACCACTACACTAACCCCAGATGCTCCATCATCTAGAATCCGGGCTATTCCTATGAGGGTTAGGTTTAGGCAATGTGCAGGTACAGGGATAGCCCAGTTATCTCCAGTGACGGTTAGGTTTAGGTATAAATCGCCGGTGTTTCTTTATCTAGAATCCGGGCTATTCCTATGAGGGTTAGGTTTAGGCAATGTGCAGGTACAGGGATAGCCCAGTTATCTCCAGTGACGGTTAGGTTTAGGTATAAATCGCCGGTGTTTCTTTATCTAGAATCCGGGCTATTCCTATGAGGGTTAGGTTTAGGCAATGTGCAGGTACAGGGATAGCCCAGTTATCTCCAGTGACGGTTAGGTTTAGGTATAAATCGCCGGTGTTTCTTTATCTAGAATCCGGGCTATTCCTATGAGGGTTAGGTTTAGGCAATGTGCAGGTACAGGGATAGCCCAGTTATCCCCCTTGACGGTTAGGTTTAGATATTGCCTTTCCCCCTTTTTTCCGGAAAGCCTTTTCCTTTTAAGGGATCACTCAGAATGGGGAATCCGTTATGGATATTCAATCCTCCATTACCCCAATCATCACCATCACCCCTTTTTTTATTTTATTTATTTTTTATTTTTGTCTTGAATTTTTATGTTAAGTTCTTACCCCTTGTGCGGGTTAGGGTTAGAGTTAGGGTTAGGGTTAGAGTTAGGGTTAGGGTTAGGGTTAGGGTTAGGGTTAGGGTTAGGGTTAGGTATATAGGTAAAAGCGAGTTTCACCCTCATTAATTCGACCCTCATTAGCATATGCGATCTGATTGGCCGAAGCTTACCTGGCCGTATCTTTTGAAGCGGAGGTCCGACGTGCACATAAGTGGTATCGTTGGATTCAGAAATCTGTCTTCTTTCAGGTAGCGTGGATGTCTGGAAGACAGGTATATAGATAAAAGCGAGTTTCACCCTCATTGGTTCCACCTTCATTAGCATATGCGATCTGATTGGCCAAAGCTTACCTGGCCGTATCTTTTGAAGCGGAGGTCCGACGTGCACATAACTGGTATCGTTGGATTCAGAAAGCTGTCTTCTTTCAGGTAGCGTGGATGTCTGGAAGACAGGATGTTGCTAGGGTAAATTTTAGGTCGGGTTATCCTGAGTAGGTCAGTGAGACGGTTAGGTTTAGGGTCAGGGTTAGGGTTAGGGTTAGGGTTAGGGTTAGGGTTAGGGTTAGGGTTAGGGTTAGGGTTAGGGTTAGGGTTAGGGTTAGGGTTAGGGTTAGGGTTAGGGTTAGGGTTAGGGTTAGGGTTAGGGTTAGGGTTAGGGTTAGGGTTAGGGTTAGGGTTAGGGTTAGGGTTAGGGTTAGGGTTAGGGTTAGGGTTAGGGTTAGGGTTAGGGTTAGGGTTAGGGTTAGGGTTAGGGTTAGGGTTAGGGTTAGGGTTAGGGTTAGGTTATATAGATAAATGCGAAGAGTGCCTCCCCCCAAAGTGCCCCCCCCCCTTATCTCGGGAACCGTAAGTCCCAGAGTGCTGAAACTTGGTAGGTATACTAATTAGGGGGCGGGCTTTCGAATGCACCTACTGCCGTCTCTCTAGCGCCACCAGGCGTCGAGTTATGACATTGCATCCCCTACATTTGGGTGTGACTTTTGACTTTTATGGGTGAGACTTTGACTTTTTTTGGGTGGGACTTTGACTTATTTTGGGTTGGACTTGCATTGTTTGGGACTTATATGGGTGTGACTTTTGACTTTTATGGGTGAGAGTTTGATTTTTTTTGGGTGGGACTTTGACTTTTTTGGGGTTGGACTTGCATTGGTTGGGACTTATATGGGTGTGCCTTTTGACTTTTATGGGTGAGACTTTAACTTTTTTTTGGGTGGGACTTTGACTTTTTTTGGGTGGGACTTGTATGTGTGGGAGTTATATGGGTGTAACTTTTGATTTATATAGATGGGAATTTGACTTATTTTGGGTGGGACTTGCATTGGTTGGGACTTATATGGGAGTGACTTCCATGGGTGAGACTTTGACTTTTTTTGGGTGGGACTTTGACTTATTTTGGGTGGGACTTGCATTGGTTGGGACTTATATGGGTGTGACTTTTGACTTATATGGGTGTGACTTTTATGGGTGAGACTTTGACTTTTTTTGGGTGGGACTTATATGGGTGGGAGTTTGACTTTTTTGGGTGGGACTTTTATGGTTGAGACTGCCTTTTTTTGGGTGGGACTTGCATTGGTTGGGACTTAAGTGGGTGTGACTTTTGACTTTTATAGGTGGGACTTTGACTTTTTTTGGGTTCGACTTTGACTTTTTTGGGGTGGCACTTGTATAGGTGGGACTTATATGAGTGTGACTTTTGACTTATATGGGTGGGACTTTGACTTTTTTGGGGTGGGACTTTTATTGGTGGGACTTATATAAGTGTGACTTTTGACTTATATGGGTGGGACTTTGACTTTTTAGGGGTGGGACTTGCATTAGTTGGGACTTAGGTGGGTGTGACTTTTGACTTATATGGGTGGGACTTTGACTTTTTAGGGGTGGGACTTGCATTAGTTGGGACTTAGGTGGGTGTGACTTTTGACTTATAGGGGTGGGACTTTGACTTTTTTGGGTTAGGGTTAGGTTAGGGTTAGATGGAGGAGTTGGGTTAGGTTTTAGGGTTAGGTTTTTTGGGGTTTACAACGAACTCCCCCACACGATCTCACCAGACGGTGTGGTTTGGTTTAGGGAGAACGAGGAAAGGCACGGGCCGGCGCATGTTTTTGAGAGTGGAGGAACTGTGAATTCCGGTTTTGCGTTGGAGGTTCGTTTCGAAAGTTAATCTGTTCTTTGAGGTAGTTTCCGATTTTTGGATTGACAACGTTATATTTTGTCTTACAAAAAGCGTATTGTAGTGTTATTGACCCATTTTTTTGGTGTTGTCTCTGGTTTTTAGGAATGCGAAGTTTCCGATCTGAACTTGCTCTGGACCAGCGAACCGAGTCGAAAGCCCAAAGGCTAAAGCTCGATAATCCTGATACAGCATCGCACTCCCTTCCAGTGTTAGAGTATTACGGTATGTATTCGTGAAACCGCTTGTAGGTAGGTCTGTGACGGTTAGGTTAAGGGTAAGTTTTAGGTCGGGCTAACCTGAGTAGGTGTGAGAGTTAGGGTTAGGGTTAGGGTTAGGGTTAGGGTTAGTTAGGGTTAGGGTTAGGGTTAGGGTTAGGAGTTG
>NW_025953492.1:0-32292 GCF_018812025.1 Megalobrama amblycephala | reverse complement strand
TTCGATACTCTCACTCATACTGCGTATGGGGAAAAGCTCCTTTTTCCTCCTTGCTGAAGCCTTTTTCAATAGCGCAGTGAAACTGCACGTCTATTGGCTAAAAGGAATGGAACTCTTTGAACCAATGACGGCGCAGCGTAGTCTCGTGAGCCAATGGCGAAACAGCGCGCCAACAAGCCCGCCAAAACGGGCGTGGCTTATGGCTATATAAGCCGGTGTTTCCGCCATGGATTCAGTTCTCTCTCCTTCAGCGACGATTTATTCTTCGCTGGATCCTGCTGATCACCTTTCACTGCTGGAACGAGCTCTCTCCGCCGTTGAAGAGGCCCCGCAGAGGACAGCTGAATTCCGCCGCCTGCTCCCGCTGGCGCCGCCGCAGACTGCCGCCCAGAGCGCTGCTCTCGCCGCCCGCCGCGAGCTTCCGGTTTCGCTTTCAGCGAGTCTCCTGCTGCCATGAGTGCATGAGTCTCGCTTCTCTCCGCGCTCGGATTGCTTTCTTCATGGAAAGCGGCTCCGCCTCCCGCGCCTTCCCGTCTTCTTCCTCCCGCGAGCCGGCAAGGAAGAGACAGCGAGGCAGAGGAGTTCAGCGCTCGGAGTTGGGAGAGCTTATGCCGGCCCAGCGCCCGCCGACCTCTCCCTCTCCTGTGAGAGAGCCGTCCCCCGTCCTCTTTGCACACCCGGAGCAGCGTCCCTCAGCGGAAGCGAGTGACCTCATCTCCTTCGGCGGCTCGGAGGATGAGCAGCCCGACGACTCCATGTCGCTCGCGGCATCCGAAGTGGAGGAGTGGGTCGGCGACGGGGAGCCCGCCCCCCTGCCGTCACTAGAGCCCATTGACTCCAGGCCAGGAACGGACGCCGAGTTAATCCGCGAGGAGCTCGACCTGGAATGGGCCGCACCAGAGGAGCCGACTCGCAGTAGGCTGGATGAGTGGTTTCTGCCGGGGCCCCGCCAGACCCCTCGCCAGCGATCAGCGCCCTTCTTCCCCGAGGTCCACGCAGAGCTCACGAAGTCTTGGCGCGCCCCATACTCCGCCCGCCTTCACACTTCTTCACCCCCGGCTCTCACCTCGGTTGATGGCTCACGTGAGAAGGGCTATGAGCAGATGCCGCCGCTAGACGAAGCCGTGGCCGCTCACCTCTGCCCGCCCGCGGCCGTGGGCTGGAAGAGCAAGAGGGCCCTTCCCTCTAAACCCTGCCGTACAACCTCCGCCATTGCCGGCCGAGCATACTCCTCAGCAGGGCAAGCTGCATCAGCGCTCCACTCGATGGCCATCCTTCAAGTCTTCCAGGCCAAACTCCTCCGTACCCTGGACGAGTCTGGAATCGACTGCGCCCACACAAACCGCCGTTCTAATGGCGAACCCAATATTTTTAAATTACCAAAAAGAGAGCAAATTTCCTCATCTTATAACGACGGTGCAAAGACCCCTGCACAGCGGTCTGTCACCGGACGCTATTCAGCCCCTGGTCACACGGGTCGAGGCCTGGCAAGCCATCCCCGGAGTGTCACAGTGGGTCATCGGGACTATATCCAGCGGCTACTCCCTGCAGTTCGCCCGAAGGCCACCGCGCTTCAGCGGTGTGGTCACCACTTCAGTCAAAGCGGACGACGCTCATGTCCTCCGCACAGAAGTGACGTCTCTGTTACAGAAGGGAGCCATAGAAATCGTTCCCCCGCAGAGAGCGAGTCGGGCTTCTACAGCCGCTACTTTGTTGTCCCCAAGAAAGATGGCGGTCTCAGACCCATCTTAGACCTCAGACTTCTGAACCTCTCCCTCATGACACGGAAGTTCAGAATGTTAACGTTGAAGCAGATCCTCGCGCAGATCCGCCCAGGGGACTGGTTCTTCTCGCTGGACCTGAAAGATGCGTACTTTCACATCCAGATAGCCCCCCGCCACAGGCGATTCTTGAGATTCGCCTTCGAGGGTGTGGCCTATCAATACAAGGTCCTGCCCTTTGGGCTGTCTCTAGCTCCCCGCACGTTTACCAAGTGCATGGACTCGGCGCTTCTCCCTCTAAGAAAGATGGGGATCCGAGTTTTGAATTACCTCAACGACTGGCTCGTACTGGCCCAGTCTCGTACCGAGCTAGAACACCACAGATCCGTGCTCCTCAGCCACCTTCAGTGCCTGGGACTCAGGGTCAACTTTGCCAAGAGCTCACTGCTCCCCAGCCAACGTATCACGTTCCTGGGCGCAGTCTTCGACTCAGTCCACTTGAGGGCTGTAGTCTCCCCAGAGCGCGCTCTGACGATTCAGAAGCTCTCGGCATCAGTCAGGAACAACGCCCGTTACCCTCTGAAGACTTTCCAGAGGATGCTAGGGCTGATGGCTTCCGCCTCCCCGGTACTGCAGCTCGGCCTCCTACGTATGCGGCCTCTGCAACACTGGCTGAAACTCAGGGTTCCACTTCATGCTTGGTGGCACGGCCGCTTCTTAACACTCTGAGGTCTAAAAACGCGCCGGCGCGTTTTGCAGGTTTTTTTTCACATTGCAGCAAAACAGACTTAAAATACTCTGTCATTTTTTGTCATAGAGACATAAGTAATACATCAATTGAAACTATAGAATATCTCCTTTTATTTGTATACACTCAGAGTAAAAACAAAATGTTGTGCTTTTTGTAAAATAAAGAAAACTAACATGATGCGTGATCTCTCATCTCCCTCTGAACGAAGTCCAATCTGATAGTTCTCAGAAAATGAAGTGTAACTTAGTGAATACTAATCACAAAAAAATTCATACTTATGTCTAACAAAACGTTGAAATGTCAGGTTTTAAATCGTGCAAGTCAAATCGAAAACAAACATTCTGTGTTTATGTAATCTGTATGAAAAGAGAGCCATGTCAGAAGTCCGTGATTCAGCTCATTACCCACTAATGCGGCCACACCCACGGAGCCAGCGCTATTCACAGGCAAATTCAGAGACAACACATGCATTCATCATCTCAATCGTGTATTTATTGCCTTGAAAATTGTTTATCTGGATGAAAAAGCCATGGTTAGCGATCTCTGGAAGACATTCAGTAAATTCCTGTTTGTTTTCTTCTATTGATAAGTTTTAAGTGAGTTTTTGTTTCTTTAGCGCCCTCCGGCTGTAGTATGAATTGGTAAACACCATTCATGGAATATCGTCTTCTTCTTAGGTGAATTTGTGGACTAAAATGCACAGAGCGCCCTCCGGCTGCAGTATGAATTGCAAACACCAGCGCTCATAGAGATAACAATGAATATTAAATAAAAAATAACTCCTCTGTATAGAAAATTGACATAAACATATGAGAATCCTATATTTCTCCAAATGTGCATGCTTTTAAACTAAAAGCCTATATTCAGACTCTTTGCATCACAGAAATACATTATATTTTAAAGTATAATATAAAACCATTATTTTATATTGTAATAAAACTTTTCTGTATGTTTCATATACCATGATGAGCTTGAGACATCACAGAAGTTTTTTTTCACAGCCTACCTGACTGAAATGCCTCATTAATATGCAAGTCTTTTCAGGTCATTACTATTCAATTCTTTTGTCTTCACAGGTGAGAATGAGCCATTATTCATGGAGATTCACGCCTCCTCGCATACCGTGTTTCTTGGCAAAAAGTGTCTTACAAAAACTAAATCAGTATATTGTTATAAATGAAAGAGTAGTCAGCATAATTTTTACATAATTTTGAAGCAAAAACTCTAGTCTACAACCTTCAATACCCAAAAGTCTTGTGAACACAGATTTAATATACTTTTATTGGCCTTATATCAGTGACTTAAGTTTTTTGTTTTTTCAGTAACCACGCATAAACGTTATTCCTTCAAAAACACAAACATGTACACACATGTTCCTCACATATTATGGTAGCCTAGTTTGTGCTGAATACAGTGTAATGACACTTGTGTCATTAATATGTTTATGAACAACTGAAAAAAGCACAAATGTCAGGGCATGTCAAAACTTCTCCAGGCCCCAAATCAGCCTCAGACTCCAGAGGGTTAATCAAGGTCAATCAGGCCTGTGTTACAGCTCTGAGACCTTGGACGAACCCCAGCTGGTTCAAGCGTGGAGTCCCCCTTCAGGCGTTATCAAGAAGGAAGGTGCTCTCGACGGACACCTCCAACACGGGTTGGGGAGCCATTTTCGAGGGCAGACCGGCCTTTGGCTCATGGACCCACGAGCTGAGCCATCTGCACATCAACTGCCTCGAGATGCTGGCAGTAGAACATGCCCTGGCCACGTTCCAGACGTTCCTGAAAGGACACCACGTCCTGGTCCAGTCGGTCCATATAAACCACCAGGGAGGCCTTTCGTCCAGCCGCCTTTGTGCCCTGACAAAGCGCATCCTCGAATGGGCAGCGCCCAGGCTGCGGTCACTCATAGGAGCGACGCACATACCTGGCAAATCAAACCTTGGGGCAGACATGCTGTCACGGAGCAATGTCCCCTCAGACGAGTGGATGCTCCACCCCCAAACGGTACGGAAGATATGGGAAATCTTCGGGAAGGCAGAGGTTGACCTCTTCGCCTCAGAAGACAGCTCTCACTGCCCGACCTTCTTCTCGAAAGAGACGGATGCCCTGGCCCAAGCCTGGCCCAGGCTCCTCCTTTACGCTTTTCCCCCGACCGCAATGATCCCTTACGTGATCAGACGAATCAGGGAAGACAAACACAGAGTCCTACTGGTGGCCCCACTCTGGAGGACCCAAACCTGGTCCTCAGAGCTGTTCAGGCTCTCCACAAGAGACCCATGGCCAATCCCCCTGAGAAGAGACCTCCTCTCTCAGGCGAACGGGACGATCTGGCTCCCCAGACCCAACTGTGGGCTCTGCACCTATGGTCCCTCGATGGGAGCCGATAAGCCTCCCCGGGAACATTTTGCACACCATTTCTCAGGCTAGAGCTCCGTCCACCAGGCGTCTCTACGCCCAGAAATGGTCGGTCTTCGTTGACTGGTGCTCAACGCGCAGCGTCGACCCTGTGGAGAGTGACATATCCCAGATACTGTCTTTCCTCCAGGAGCGGCTGGATAGTGGTCTCACCCCTTCCACGCTCAAGGTCTACGTTGCAGCCATTGGAGTGTTCCACGCCCCTATTGCTGGCCAGACGGTGGGCAGAAACGGCCTTATTGTCCGTTTCCTAAGAGGTGCTAGGCGTCTTAACCCCCCTAGACCACTTACCATTCCCTCTTGGGACCTTTCCACTGTCCTTGCAGCCCTCAAGGGTCCGCCCCTTTGAGCCAATGCAGTCAGCTGACCTTCGGCCCTTAACGCTCAAACCGCTCTGCTACTCGCGCTAGCATCGGTTAAGCGCATCGGCGACCTGCAGGCCCTCTCTGTGAGCCCTGCATGCCTTGAGTTCGGGCCCAACGACTCTAAGGTCGTTCTAAAACCCAGACATGGCTATGTCCCCAAGGTGCTCTCAACCCCGTTCAGAGCACAGGTTATTTCCCTCTCAGCGTTACCTCCTTCCACGGACGAGCGAGAGGTGCATTTACTCTGCCCCATCAGGGCATTGAGGATCTATGTTGAGCGGTCTCAGCCGTTCAGGCAGTCAGACCAGCTCTTCATCTGCTTTGGCGGCCGCACCAAAGGGTCTCCGGTCTCTAAGCAACGCCTCTCGCGTTGGATAGTCGACGCAATTGCTCTATGCTACTCCTCTATGGGCCTGGACTGCCCCATAAGAGTAAGAGCCCTCTCCACTAGAGGCATGGCCTCATCTTGGGCGTGGTCTAGTGGCGTTTCTCTCAAAGACATCTGTGAGGCGGCCGGCTGGTCCCCTCCGTCCACTTTTGTCAGATTTTACAATTTGGACATCCCGACCTTACATGCTCGGGTCCTTTCGGTGTGAAAACATGGCCTCTCTGAGCACCATCATCACGCTCTCCCAGGGGCCTTCCGTGCATCTAGGGTTCGACAGCTTTAGCCCCTCACATATCCTCTGGGCCCCCCTGGCGCCCACGTTATGTTTTTTCGTTCCCTGTCGCTGCACGGCGTGATTGAATTCGTTCCCCATACACAGTATGAGTGAGAGTATCGAAAGGGAACGTACTCGGTTACGTACGTAACCTCGGTTCCCTGAGATACGGGAACGAGTACTGCGTATTATGCCGTGCCCCAACACTGCGGCTCAGTATCGTCGCTTCAGTCGAGTTAAACTGAATCCATGGCGAAAACACCGGCTTATATAGCCATAAGCCACGCCCGTTTTGGCGGGCTTGTTGGCGCGCTGTTTCGCCATTGGCTCGCGCGACTACGCCGCGCTGTCATTGGTTCAAAGAGTTCCATTCCTTTGAGCCAATAGACTTGCAGTTTCACTGCGCTATTGAAAATGGCTTCAGCAAGGAGGAAAAAGGAGCTTTTCCCCATACGCAGTACTCGTTCCCGTATCTCAGGGAACCGAGGTTACGTACGTAACCGAGTACGTTTATTTGCAAAAACAGTTAACTCCATATTTATTAATTCTCACAAATCATGTTTTTTTATTGTGCATTCCAAGTAATATCAATCAAACTGCAGTTGGGTTGTTTTAATTAAGAAATAATAACTCTAAAAAATGCAGGTAAATAAAAAAATTAAAGTTAATTGAAAGTATGTTTTTTATATATATAAAAAGTTTGTTTTTTTTAGCAAAAGCAGATAACTCCACATTTCATGTTTCAGAGTTAAACAAAACCCAAGTAATTGCTTTGGAATTGCATTTAAAACACACTCAAACACACGTGCACACACACGTGCACACACATCACACACACACACGCACGCACACATCCACGCGCGCACACACAAGCACGCAAAAGGACAACCAAGGTTTCAGCATGTAAGTCGTGTATGGAGTACAAGGACTTACAGGAGTCGAAATTATAAATCCTCAATCACTTTTAGTCAGCTTTGACAAAACTTCCCTCAGTTAGCGCGTCGTTTTAAAGTGACTAGAAGGCTTGTCACCTGACCTGATTACTGTGCGCTGATTCGCTAAAACGGACTTATTGGTTTCTGTACACAAACAACAAGGGCGCTTGTCGGCTTCTGCTGTAAAACGTGAACTTACGATGCCTGACAGTGGACAAAACCGGCTTTTCTGACAAAACGGATTTAGGGTACAGAACGTGCTATATATGGAGAATAATGCACAGCACTTAGTTCATTTTTTTTTAAAGCGGCGTTTATCAGTTTTTGCAAATGAACTCTTCATTTAATCTCACTTTATTAACCAACATCTTCATTAACCAATGTCTGCCGACCTTCAATGATCCAATTCAACCATATTAATAAGCAAAAATTACTTTAGATTTAGGAATAAGAGTGTTGAACTTCCTTCTCCTGTATCTTATTCTTCTTTAATCCAGAAAGGCAGCACAGCTGAAAGGTTTGTTTGAGCTGCGCCCTCTATACTGTACAGTTGTAAATATTAATTTCCTTCAGCCTGAGGCTTATTCATTTCACCTTTGGTGTGAAAGGGCAAAAATAGAACTTTTTTGTTGTTATTAAAAAAGACAAACAAGCAAGCCCAGCCCAGCCCAAATGAGAAAAAGTAACACAAAAGTAATGTAATGCATTACTTTTCATAAAAAGTAACTAACACAATTAGTTACTTTTTTAGGGAGTAACACAATATTGTAATGCATTACTTTTAAAAGTAACTTTCCCTAACACTGGCAGCAGATCTTTGTTTGTGTGTGACGGAGGCATTCCTGCCGCTGTTTTGACTAATGTTTTTGGGATTTATAAGCTCTTCACGGGTTCTCAGCTGATCAAAATAAAGCTATACAAGGAGCGCATTTAGCCTAGCATACATTGTTTTGGATTTTCGGTAAGTTCCACCATGAATTATACATCATAAAAGCTGACCAATCAAGTTGTGAACGTATCCCTATGTCTTTAGTTCAGTATCTTTAGGTTTGGTGTTAAAAATGCCAGTGTAAACACTAAGCGGACCAGGACTAAATTTTTTTTTTTTTTTTTTTTGGTCCGGACCAAAGAACCAAGCGAACCAAACTAGTGTGAACACACTCTGAATTAAATTTTCTGAATCAGTATCCACCAGCACTTTTCTTCAGGTTGAGAAGACAAATGAAAGATAGAGAGATTGAGTAAAAGAGGTCCTCTTCTCTCAGTCTTGTCTGGAGACTCTCTCCTTTCATTTCCAGAGATGCTGCCACATGGCTTTGGTACTCCATCTCTCACTTTCCCTTTTTCACAGTTTGATTTATTCCCTCGATGAGATCAGTAGAACGACATGTCCGGATGAACGTCGCTGCTTTGTCATCCTCATTTCAGTTGAGTATTCATTCAAGTTAATCTCTCCAGAAGGTTACTGGTCATTGCCTCTACATTAGTGACAGTTAATTCCCATCTGTTAGAGCAGGACCAGCCACACCGCTCATTAATTCTGCACATCAAAGTTGACGCACTAACCCTCATGCAGACAACCTGATCACAACCGGTTGTCTGGGTCACCCTAAGTAAAACTCAAAAGGAGCTCAGAGCCAAAGCATTCTAGCTTTTACATTAAAATGCTTTTTGAAGTTGCTGAGGTAATAATTAAACAGACTTTTTCCTATTTAAATTCAGTGAATTGGTTTGTGTGGATGCATATGAACTGGAGTCTCTGCATAGATGTCTACATGGCAGTTTCTTTTTTGAAGCAATAAACAAAGCTTGACTGTAGCTGAATTACTTTAAATTATGAGAAGCGCTGTTGGGATACAATGCTAAAGGAAATATATAGAGAGAGAAGACAAGAAAGAGCAAGTTCACTTGTCAATGCCAAGAGTAGATCGAACACAGGTACTGTTTGCTGTCTTCTACCTTTTGGCTGTCCTTTTTTCACTCCTTCCTTGACTGTCCCTTCATCCCTCTCTCTTTCTGTCCCTGCCAAAGCTAGTGTTCAAAGACTAATCTATAGCCAACTTTGTGGACGTTCTTCGAAAAATCTCTCCCATGTCACTGTTAAGGTTAAAGGGCCATGGCAGGCCGTAGCCATATGTGCACTTACCTTAAAAGCCCATTTATACTTAAGAGAGAAAAAGAGTGAGAGAGAGAGAATAATGCATGGAGAGAGAGAGAGAGAGAGAGAGCTGTCTCCTGTCACCTTGTGATATGGATCGTTTTGTTTTGTGGGGCTTGTTACTGAATATCAATGTCTGCGGATGCGACAGGTCAAGGGTATTCCACCTAACAGAACAGACAGCAGCACACAGATCAAGAGTGGCACGACTTACTCTTTCACTGAAGTCAACAACAAAGAACAATGGTTTGATCACAGACACACAAGAACACCAGAACGCTGAATATTGTCATGGTTTCACTAAAAACTGCGAGGAGATCTCATATTTGCAATTCAAACGGCCTTAATATTGCTCATGAGTTAAACATAACATGATTTAAAACATGCAGATTGTCAAGCAGAGGTGGTGCTATCACTTGATCAGATTTGCTTCATTCCACTTTTGGATGATAAAACTGTTTTTAGAATTTTCATCAGAATACCATCTTTTATCGAATCCAATAGGTTTAAATTATATTTTGCTACATATAAAGGTATTTTAAAGATTTTGAAGTGTCAAAAGGTCATTCGGTTTAACCGTCCAAAGGCCAATACAGCCACTTTATTTGTGAATAAATTATCTTAGTTAAAATGTAATAAATGTATATATTTTTATTCTGGCATCAAATATCAGCATAGTACAAAATGGTATTAAAATTATGTGTAGAAGTCATTGCTTTGTTATGAGAAAGAATATCTGGAAAAATTAATTTCATTGACGTCATTCGGCGTAACCAATATAAAGGGACCATTTTGGATCAACTCACGCGGTCAGTATCATGTGACAGGATGTGCCATCATTCAGACACCTGCAAAGGACCACATGGCCATGAAGCAAATTAACTAACTCTCTTTTAACTAATTGAAAAAATCATGTTTTCACTCGCTCATACGCATGTGCCGAAACATCAGGTCATTCGGTGCAACCGCTATAAAACATGGAAAATGTTGTAATATTTTAAAAACTTATACTAAATATAAAATGTTTGATTATCCTTTTGTTAGCTAGCTAGCAAGCTAACTAGCCACATATCAGCCTGTTAGCATTTTTTGAAAATATCGTCATTCGGTATAACCGAAATTTTGGTTAAACCGAATGACTTTTTTGGTGCCAAATTTTATCAATCTTGTAAAAAAGAATGACAAAAGTAGTGTTAATTTATTATAAAAACCACATAATCTGATTGTTAACACTTAACAAAACTTCAAAATAAATTATATCTCCATTATGTTTTTTACACTTTTAAAAACCTTATTCATCAATGACCCATATATATATATATATATCAAACTCTGGTTGTATTATTGCACTCCGTTCAAATATTTTGTTTGGTCTTCAGTTTTTATTGAAGGGAGTATAATATACTCTCATAAGTTGATAAGTTGCATTTGAAGACCTCTCGAGCCAAGAAACATAAACAATTACAAAGCCATGTGATTGAAAATGTGATCAGCAACAGAGGTAATACGGTGAGGATTGATTGTAATGATTATCTTGTTTTGAAGCTGTCTCTCTTTCATTGACTTGTCTGGTCTGGCAGCGGTGGCAGACAGACGCTAGGGTCCTGAAGGGCGAGAGAAGAAGACAGGTAATCTTTTAATCTCACCTCTCCATTTCTCTGGCTCCGTTCCCACCCACTCCCCCCTTCCAAGACATTTCATATTCTAATCATTCCGTTCTCTCCCGTCGAACCGCCTCCAACCGCTGTTCACGGTCCTCCAGAGCTTTCGCGCTTTTAAACCTTCTGCTAAGTTTATTGAATATTTCCCTCCTTTTCTTTGCTCTTTTATGGAATACATTTCGTTTCTTGGAATATAAAGGAACAGCACTTTCCTCCCTAACTCACCCCTTCCATTTCTTGCCCCTCTCGTCTGCCTTGTCTTCATTCTATGCCCGAAGGTTACAACTAAATGTGCATTATTCAGCGAAAAACAAAAGACTGGGAAAATTGATTTGGTTATCAGACGCAGTAGCGCTGGGGCACTTTGATCAGGCCCTGAAAGGCAGCGCTACATGTCAGAAATGTGCTATAGCAGCTCTTTCTGAGTTTTACAATAACAACACCCTTCCAGTCGTGCAGGGTTAGGCCCTGCGGTAATCCTGACGTGTCTCCCTCTCTTTCTGCTTCCTTCCATCTGTATCCTCTCACTTTCTTTACTTCTTCCAGAACGCAGATGGGAGTTTTACTTACTCAAACATGTTCTAAGGGCAGAAAGGAAAATGATTGGTTTAAAGATTCAACCAATGAAATTGAAGCAGAGGCGGGATCAAGTTTTTTTTTTTTTTTTTTTTTTTTTTTTACTTTGGCGGGATTCTAGATACGTTAGACTGTTGATAGAAGATCGCGGGTTTTGTAGAGGTAAGTGAATTTACAATATATTTTGTTAAAATTCTGAGATAAACGGCCTCTAAAGTGTACTAAGATAATTGGGGAACATTGAAAATGCACAGAACTATCATCGTCTAATATCGGATCATTTGTATTTTGATTCGACTGCTAACTCCACTGCACCTAAGCTGCTAATGGTCTAAATGGGGTTAAACATGATTTTCCAATACTACCCAGCTGTCTGTAAAGCCGATAAATGCGAAGACGGAACGGAAATAATTTCATATCGATGTTATTTTTGGTCTACTATGCTGCTCTTAAAGCAGGAGTTACACCGTGTGTACACCAGACGCGATCTTTTATCGCGGCGCGGCGACAGCTAAAAGCTGTCTTCACTGAAAAAGACGACCTTTGCAAAGCAGGTGGACAGAAATAGAACGGGGAATCCGTTTGCGGTCGGGATTTGAGTCGCTGCTCTTAGGGCTGCAGTACTCAATAGATTCATATCGCTGTTATTTTAGTGTACTATATGCTGCTCTCAGGGCTGCAGTACTCAATAGATTCATTTTACTGTGTTATTTTAGTGTACTATATGCTGCTCTCAGGGCTGCAGTACTCAATAGATTCATTTTACTGTGTTATTTTAGTGTACTATATGCTGCTCTCAGGGCTGCAGTACTCAATAGATTCATATCGCTGTTATTTTAGTGTACTATATGCTGCTCTCAGGGCTGCAGTACTCAATAGATTCATTTTACTGTGTTATTTTAGTGTACTATATGCTGCTCTCAGGGCTGCAGTACTCAATAGATTCATATCGCTGTTATTTTAGTGTACTATATGCTGCTCTCAGGGCTGCAGTACTCAATAGATTCATTTTACTGTGTTATTTTAGTGTACTATATGCTGCTCTCAGGGCTGCAGTACTCAATAGATTCATATCGCTGTTATTTTAGTGTACTATATGCTGCTCTCAGGGCTGCAGTACTCAATAGATTCATTTTACTGTGTTATTTTAGTGTACTATATGCTGCTCTCAGGGCTGCAGTACTCAATAGATTCATTTTACTGTGTTATTTTAGTGTACTATATGCTGCTCTCAGGGCTGCAGTACTCAATAGATTCATATCGCTGTTATTTTAGTGTACTATATGCTGCTCTCAGGGCTGCAGTACTCAATAGATTCATTTTACTGTGTTATTTTAGTGTACTATATGCTGCTCTCAGGGCTGCAGTACTCAATAGATTCATTTTACTGTGTTATTTTAGTGTACTATATGCTGCTCTCAGGGCTGCAGTACTCAATAGATTCATATCGCTGTTATTTTAGTGTACTATATGCTGCTCTCAGGGCTGCAGTACTCAATAGATTCATTTTACTGTGTTATTTTAGTGTACTATATGCTGCTCTCAGGGCTGCAGTACTCAATAGATTCATTTTACTGTGTTATTTTAGTGTACTATATGCTGCTCTCAGGGCTGCAGTACTCAATAGATTCATTTTACTGTGTTATTTTAGTGTACTATATGCTGCTCTCAGGGCTGCAGTACTCAATAGATTCATATCGCTGTTATTTTAGTGTACTATATGCTGCTCTCAGGGCTGCAGTACTCAATAGATTCATTTTACTGTGTTATTTTAGTGTACTATATGCTGCTCTCAGGGCTGCAGTACTCAATAGATTCATATCGCTGTTATTTTAGTGTACTATATGCTGCTCTCAGGGCTGCAGTACTCAATAGATTCATTTTACTGTGTTATTTTAGTGTACTATATGCTGCTCTCAGGGCTGCAGTACTCAATAGATTCATTTTACTGTGTTATTTTAGTGTACTATATGCTGCTCTCAGGGCTGCAGTACTCAATAGATTCATATCGCTGTTATTTTAGTGTACTATATGCTGCTCTCAGGGCTGCAGTACTCAATAGATTCATTTTACTGTGTTATTTTAGTGTACTATATGCTGCTCTCAGGGCTGCAGTACTCAATAGATTCATATCGCTGTTATTTTAGTGTACTATATGCTGCTCTCAGGGCTGCAGTACTCAATAGATTCATTTTACTGTGTTATTTTAGTGTACTATATGCTGCTCTCAGGGCTGCAGTACTCAATAGATTCATATCGCTGTTATTTTAGTGTACTATATGCTGCTCTCAGGGCTGCAGTACTCAATAGATTCATTTTACTGTGTTATTTTAGTGTACTATATGCTGCTCTCAGGGCTGCAGTACTCAATAGATTCATTTTACTGTGTTATTTTAGTGTACTATATGCTGCTCTCAGGGCTGCAGTTCTCAATAGATTCATATCGCTGTTATTTTAGTGTACTATATGCTGCTCTCAGGGCTGCAGTACTCAATAGATTCATTTTACTGTGTTATTTTAGTGTACTATATGCTGCTCTCAGGGCTGCAGTTCTCAATAGATTCATTTTACTGTGTTATTTTAGTGTACTATATGCTGCTCTCAGGGCTGCAGTTCTCAATAGATTCATATCGCTGTTATTTTAGTGTACTATATGCTGCTCTCAGGGCTGCAGTACTCAATAGATTCATTTTACTGTGTTATTTTAGTGTACTATATGCTGCTCTCAGGGCTGCAGTACTCAATAGATTCATTTTACTGTGTTATTTTAGTGTACTATATGCTGCTCTCAGGGCTGCAGTTCTCAATAGATTCATTTTACTGTGTTATTTTAGTGTACTATATGCTGCTCTCAGGGCTGCAGTACTCAATAGATTCATATGACTATTTTATACTGCTTCAGGTACCACTGCAGAGTAGCACAATACCTGCGTGACTTATTATAGACATGTTGCTCTTGAAGCACGAGAGCTTATTTTATTAGGACCTGAGCACTGATGGTGTGAGGACCCTATTGTAATTGCTCAGTAAATTATTGTTGTTCTCTGAAATCATTTTTGAGGGCCTAAACATTCTCGAAAACTCATGAAACTTTGCACACGTGTCAGAAGTGGTGGAAATGTATGTCTCATAAGGGTTTCACAATTAGGTGTGGCAAAATGGCTTGACAGCGGCACCTTCAAAATGTCAATTAAGCACAGTTCGTGCTACGTTTAACGTACAAGTATGAAATTCGGTTGCCCACCGGTTTTCCTAAAGCCACCGGGTGCAAAGGCCCTTTCATCACTGCTTTCAGCTTTAATTTTATCCTAATATTTGATGCTTTAAAATTGGTGTCATTGTTCTCCATAGGTAATGCTAATGTTTCCAATGTTTTATTATCAGCTTATTCCTCTGCTTTCAAGGAGCATTTCTTTCTGAGATAAATGAATGGTAAGTATGCTTTTTTGTAATGTGCATTAGCTAGGCTACCTGTATACAATGTATTTTAATAAACAATAAAGGGAAAAGGGTGTAGTCTAAGACTACAAGAGTACTTTATAGGCCTGTATTTTCTGTAGAAAATGTTATTCTGTGATCTTTGCACATTATTTCAACACTAAAATATAGAATATTAAAACAATAGCTTAAAAACATTTAAATAAGGGGAAAATAATCATTTATGCAGTCTTACAAATTATGAAGTCTGGAGGACTGCATGGAAGAGGCATCGGAAGGATTGGACCCTATCCACTTTACATGGAGAGTTTTGAATCCCTCATAGAAAACAACGAAGTATCTGATGAGGTAACATTTCTCTTGTATTTTATAATTCAACTTGTTTGTAAGAAATGTTTTAAAGAGAAAGTTCACCTTCGAGCTGTACGATTCTGCTCTCTGTTGAACTATATGCTGCTCTCAGGGCTGCAGTTCTCAATAGATTAATTTTACTGTGTTATTTTTTAGAGTACTATACATTGATCTTGGAAAATAAAACTGAATTGACTTCCATAGCATAATTTTCATTTTTGGGTGAACTATCCCTTTTATGCATGTAAGTTAGTTTGGATAAAATCATTAGAAATATAAATGTAAGGCATTCAGAAGTTTTATTCTTTTCACAGTTCACAATTTCTCCTCAAAACACTACTTTTGAAAGCTTGAACTCAAAATTCTCAAAACAAGTTTGCTCTCACTTTTAGCATTTGTAATTTTGTGCTTTTTCTTTTTTTTTCTCTTTGTTCTTTGGTTGATGCCTCCTTAGATAATGGATGCTTTGTTCCATCTGTTCAGCAGGGTAAGATGTTAACTAAACTAATTTGAACATTTTTCTATATAATGGTAAGACAACAGTCTAATCTAACACACCTGAGTATTTCATCATGTATTGTGAAAATGTCTTGACGTATTGTGATATATATTTTCGATATGGCCCAAACCTGCCTAGGAGTATTTTCAATACAAGAATTATTGGAACAGTACCAGCAACACTTGTGAATGAAGACATCAAAATGGTCATAAAATGGTCGCTGGTATTGTTCGGATAATTTTTTTCATGCACTTCGTTTGACCTTGTGAAGTTGCACTTATTTTAAAAATTATTGTCAATACCTTTAATTTTTTTGTTTAGAAGCGGCCAGATGTTTTGGCCATCAATAATCAGACCCTGGGTCACATTCTGGAGGGTGACACCCGGGCTAGGAGCAGTTATTTTACGAAGGTAAGAAGTACCCTGACAAAACTTGAAAAGCCAGTTCTTACCAGTGTTACAGGTATAACTAATATAGACAAATATTCATTGCTAGTCTCACACAATAGTTTTTAATTTGCTCTTACTGAAATAAAGGTATTACATACATTTCATTTTACATTCATAATTTTTCTTTCCTTTTAAGAAGAACATATTTGAAAATAAAACTAAGGTTGTTGGTCCCTTTTTGGAGGACGGGAATCATTGGACTTTTTTTGTAAGTTACTTACCAAGTAACTATGTACATATTATAAACATGTCAAACATATTGGCTCCCAGTGAAACATATTTGTTTTTTTCTAGCACTGCAGCATTGTTGACCGTACAATTACATACCTTAATTCACTTGGGGAAACAGATGAACAATACAACAAAATAGCAGAAAACTGGAGGTACAGGCATTTTTTAACCCCAAAAAACAAAATTACATTTTTGTTTTTCTATGTAAACTTTATTTTACACATCTACATTAAATATTTTTATCTTTATCTACATTTCAGCACATTTGCTGCTTCAAAAGGCTACCAGGGGCCATGGAAAAGAGTTCTCAGGAAACATAGCTTACAGCATGATAGCATTTCATGTGGTGTTTTCACAGCTGTGGTAAAATGCTTTTCATTTATTATTATTATTATTATTATTATTATTATTATTACTACTACTACAAATCATTGTCAGTTTTTTGGATCATGAAACTGTTGTCATTTGTAATGATATTGTATATATTCCACATGACTAATTGGTTTATTGGTTTTAGAAATTCCACAAAATTCCAGTTGATTATGGCATTGAACTAATCATTCTTTTTGGAACACCTTTAGTTTGCTGAGGCCATACTTGGAGGCTCGGGGGGATACCTTATGTGCTCTCCTATCCAGGAAGAGAGGGAGCGTCTGGGGACACTTCTCTTTAGTTCACTTGGTAAGTACCATGCTCATGTATGAATTTAGAGTTCCTATTGGTTGTTTCCTGTCGAAAGATTAACAATGCAGCAAATATGTTTCCTATGTGTTTCAGATAGGTCAGGTATTTGTGGTGTCTGTTTTTACAAGGTACCCAGGAAGAACAAGGCAAGTGATGCAAATGACAATTTAAATATTAGAAAATAAAGTTAGATTCTAAGCTTCAAATGATGTTTGTCCAGTGGTTTTTTGATCTAGTACACCAGAAATTAGTTGGGGAATAAAAGATAAATACAATAAATAAATGTTCCTTAGGAATTGGATAACCTTGATCTAACCTTTTTTTCATGCAAATGATCTTTCTAGGAAAAATGTTCAACATGTTTTGTAAATATTCATAAAATCTGTCTACCTGGGAGACAGGAGGATGCAAAGTGTCTTTTTTGCAAAGGTAGTACATTTTGGATTAAATGACCCTTGTGACCCTACATTATAAAATAATCCTTCTAACAACTGCAACGTTTAGGGTTAGTTCACCCAAAAATTAAAATTCAGTCATTAATTCCTCACTCTCAAGTCGTTCCACACCCATAAGACCTTCGTCATCCTCAGTATTGGGCTGAATTTCAAAACACTGCTTCATGAAGCTTTGAAGCTTTACAAATCTTTTGTTTCAAATCAGTGGTTCGGATCACTGAAGTCACATGATTTCAGTAATCGAGGCTTCGTTACAGCATAAGTGTTTTGAAATGGTCAATGGTTCACGTGAATTTGGCAGTTTGATACATGCTCTGAACCACTGATTCAAAACAAAAGATTCATAGAGCTTCAAAGCTTCATGAAGCAGTGTTTTGAAATCACCCATCACTAGATATTGTTGAATAAAGTAATTTCGTTTTTTGGTGCACAAAAAGTATTCTCATCGCTTCATAACATTAAAGTTGAACCACTGTTGCCACAAGAACTTTTTTAAATGTGTTTTTAGTAGCTTTCTGGGCATCTGAAAGTGTTAATTATTTTGCTGTCAATAGAGGCCTCACTGAGTCATCAGATATGATCAAAAATATCTTAATTTGTTTTCCAAAGATGAACAAAGGTCTTACGGGTATGGATCTACTTAATGACAGATATTTCTTTTCAGGGCAAACTAACCCTATATGGCATTTTACAATTTTAGAGGCTGATAAACTATTATTAAAATTCACTAATAGATAGTCTGTTCTCTATTCATTTAATATTATTTCTAAATACATCAATTATGTAAGAAAAAAGCTCAGGAGAAAGAGAGGACGAACCTGAGGGACAAGACAGATCAGGAGAAAAAGAGGATGAACCTGAGACACAAGACAGATCAGAAGAAAAAGAGGGTGAACCTGAGGGACAAGACAGATCAGGAGAAAAAGAGGATGAACCTGAGGGACAAGACAGATCAGGAGAAAAAGAGGATGAACCTGAGGGACAAGACAGATCAGGAGAAAAAGAGGATGAACCTGAGACACAAGACAGATCAGGAGAAAAAGAGGATGAACCTGAGACACAAGACAGATCAGAAGAAAAAGAGGATGAACCTGAGGGACAAGACAGATCAGGAGAAAAAGAGGATGAACCTGAGACACAAGACAGATCAGGAGAAAAAGAGGATGAACCTGAGACACAAGACAGATCAGGAGAAAGAGAGGATGAACCTGAGGGACAAGACAGCTCAGGAGGAAGCAACCAAAATGAAGGAATTCAGGAAGAAAGCAGCTCGGGACTTAACCAAGTTCAAGGTAAAGTTTTAAGTAAGATCTTGGAAAAACACAAACCTGCTTAAAAAATTGTGGACACTTTGTCCTACATGAATTTTCATGTGAAATTAAGGTTGTTAATATTGAGATATCATGCCATTTGCTGCTGCTCTGTAACTGCTTTAACCTGTGGAAGGTTTTAGCCATTGTAAAAAAAAAACAATCAGTGGTTTTAATGTTACTGCAGTGAACAATGTGATTTGTGTGTTGATTTGTGTAGTAAAGAACCAGTGTTTATATTGACACTGATATAAACAAAGAAAACCACAATGCATTTATTAATCTATAGACATAGTAATTACTTTTAACTTAATTTAAATGAAAGCATGCTATCCCTCTCCCATACTGATACTGTTACTTTTCTTTTTATTCACCCTTCCAGGGGGATTCCTGGTGGAAAGTGTTTTAAAAGTTTCAGACTCTCATCAAGCAAAAAGGTAAAAAAAATAAAAATAAATAAATGTATATATATATATGCGATTTCAATACCCCGCATTTGAAAGTGGCTCCCTGATGAATGCAAATATCTTTCAATATGAAAGCTATTTTAGGCTGGGCAGTGTAGTTGTAACCATCTCTTAGCTCTGTATCGAAGGAAAATTTGGTTTTATTTGCACTTTGAATATTGAGAGAGTGCTATTATGGTTGCACTTATTGTAAAGTGTTACCATAAAAATGAATAACAGTTTTCTCTTAAAGGTGCCCTAGATTCAAAAATTGAATTTACTTCGGCATAGTTGAATAACAAGAGTTCAGTACATGGAAATGACATACAGTGAGTCTCAAACTGTATGGCAAAAAATGGCAAATGGAGCAATAATAACTGACATGATTCATGATAACATGATATTTTTAGTGATATATATAGTCTTTCTAAATGTTTTATTAGCATGTTGCTAATGTACTGTTAAATGTGGTTAAAGTTACCATCGTTTCTTACTGTATTCACGGAGACAAGACTGTTGTTATTTTCAGTTTTAAACACTTGCAGTCTGTATAATTCATAAACACAACTTCATTCTTTATAAATCTCTCCAACAGTGTGTAATGTTAGCTTTAGCCACGGAGCACTATCAAACTCATTCAGAATCAAATGTAAACATCCAAATAAATACTCACGCGATTAGACATGTTGCATGACGAACACTTTGTAAAGATCCATTTTGAGGGTTATATTAGCTGTGTGAACTTTGTTTATAGCTGTTTAAGGCAAGCGCGAGCTCTTGGGGCGGAGAACACGAGATTTAAAGGGGCCGCGCTGCATAAATCGGTGCATTTTATAATGATGCCCCAAAATAGGCAGTTAAAAAAATTTATAAAAAAAAAAACAAACTATGGGGTATTTTGAGCTGAAACTTCACAGACACATTCAGGGGACACCTTAGACTTATATTACATCTTTTAAAAACATGTTCTTGGGCACCTTTAATCTTATTAAGCACAAACAGTAAGGTTTCGTTTGTTAACATTAGTTAATGCACTGTGAACTATCATGAACTAACAATGAATGACTATTTTTATTAACTAACATAAAGATTAATAAATACTGTAGCACATACATTGCTCATTGTTGATGTTGGTTAATACATTAATGTTAATAAATGAGACCTTATTGTAAAGTGTTACCATTTTTATTTATACTGTTTTTATTTCTATGGTCAGTTTGTGGAAAGGAGTTCAGTTAGGTGGTCAAAAGTTGTAGAAACTCATAAATCATGTACAGTAAGGTCTGAAGAGACTGAAATCATACAAAAGAGAAGTCAGTCAGTTGAGTTAGTGGCAAAACCTTTTACTGTACTTGAGTATTGTCTTTTACTGCATATGAATTCATAATCAGAAAGTAGAAATGAAATGATATTCATTACAAGATGATTAGTTAAAACATTTCAAATACACTTGCAGAATATTTTTTCTAGTCATGTATTTCGCCATTGAGGATTTCTTAAAAATAGTGTGTAAAAATCTTGTCTCATGAACTCAATCTTGAGTCTCGTCTCGTCTCGTGAGATACCCGTCTCATCACACCCCTAATATATACAGGTGCTGGTCATATAATCATCAATATCCAATATCCTCTAAAGCACCACTATGTCCAACTGCGTTCAGCATTCGTTTAGTGAGGTCTGATCGCGCTCTGACAACGACAGTGATGTCTCGCATTCATTGAAGTATATGCCACAGACCTCACTAAACGAGTACAGAATGCAGTTGGACATAGTGGTGTTTTAGAGGTAAAATTATATATAAATACTGTTCGGTTTCTCACACAAACCAATCATTTCGAGTCTTAGGACATCAATGTGTCGTCACGAGCCGCAGGGTTTAATTTGGATTTGTCTATGGAAGTGTTTTAGACTGTTATTCTTCGAGTTCCCATCCACTCATGTTATAAGACTGACAGATGGCAGCGGTTGCAGTTAAAAATCATCATTTGTGTTCGACTGAAGAAACAAAGTCACCTACATCTTGGATGCCCTGGGGCTAAGCAGATACACATCAAATTTTCATTTTTGGGTGAACTATCCCTTTAATAGAGAGGCGAAGGGAAGGAAAAGATGTGGTAGAAAAAAGTGTACAAGCAATAGGGATAACCGCACCCTGGAGAGGATTATGAAACAAAACCCATTCAAAAATTTGGGGGAGATTCACAAAGAGTGGACTGCAGCTGGAGTCAGAGCTTCAAGAACCACTACGCACAGATGTATGCAAGACATGGGTTTCAACCTGCACACAGTGCCAAAGCTACCAGTACCTGGTTTAAGGACCATGATATCCCTGTTCTTAATTGGCCAGCAAACTCGCCTGACCTTAACCCCATAGAAAATCTATGGGGTATTGTGAAGAGGAAGATGCGATATGCCAGACCAAACAATGCAGAAGAGCTGAAGGCCACTATCAGAGCAACCTGGGCTCTCATAACACCTGAGCAGTGCCACAGACTGATCGACTCCATGCCACGCCGCATTGCTGCAGTAATTCAGGCAAAAGGAGCCCAACTAAGTACTGAGTGCTGTACATGCTCATACTTTTCATGTTCATACTTTTCAGTTGGCCAAGATTTCTAAAAATCCTTTCATTTTATTGGTCTTAAGTAATATTCTAATTTTCTGAGATACTGAATTTGGGATTTTCCTTAGTTGTCAGTTATAATCATCAAAATTAAAAGAAATAAACATTTGAAATATATCAGTCTGTGTGTAATGAATGAATATAATATACAAGTTTCACTTTTTGAATGGAATTAGTGAAATAAATCAACTTTTTGATGATATTCTAATTATATGACTAGCACCTGTATATATATAAATGGGTTATTAATTATAGCAAATTATGCTGTATATCAGTTATTTTAAAAAATCAAGTTAATTATCTTATTGCCATGGTTCAAATCCTTCTTTCTTTTGTATACTCTAAAGATTTTTTTTTAAAGATAAAGCACCTCTGCCTTTTCAAGGATTATTATAATGTACATAACACATTGATATTTCAGATACCTGGTCACATCAGATGAACTACAGAGGAGGTGCTCTCCCCCAGAGAGTTACTCTGCAAACACTGTAGTGGCTTATCTACGGAAGGCCAAGGGACAAAAAAAGAAAATTACAGAGACGCTGGCAGAGTTGGAGGTGAACCCCTCAAAGCGCACAAAGTTAACTTCACAGTGCTCCAAACTTTGTGAAGGTAAAAATATAGTAATAGTAATAACTCTAAAGGGAATTCTGAGACCAGTATCCTTGTTTTGTGGTTTTGAATCATAAGTTTCTTTATAATAGTAAAATTTTATAACAATATAACTTCCACTGAAATTCCACATTACTTATAACTGTATTGTTATACAGTTATATAAATGTATAAATAAAAAGTAAATATAATCGTAGACAAGTTGTCTTGCCACTATGAGGTGTTCAGTTTTACCAAAATAGGTCAATATATTATGTTAATAGCCTGATTTGCTATGTTTTACTACCAGTTTTGGAATATACACTGTAGCAAATTAGCTCAAAATAAATATGAATAATTAATTATAACTAGTTATAATTAATTATTAATATTTTAATCAGTTAATAAAATTAACTTAATGTAATAAAATTAATATTACAATCAATTAACCTGTTGTTCAATGAACACACAGTGTTAATTGTTTATTAATTCTAAGAAATGTTCATTTCCAGGTTATGGGAAATAACAATCTTATTCTACTAAAAGCCTGTAGTCAGGACCGACATGAATAGGGACTCCCGTATATGAGCGCAAAACACAGACAACCTTACGTGTGACATGAACAAGACTTTATTAACTAGACTAAAGACTTAAACTACTCTAACATTCACACACATACATGCATACAGTTTACCAAGAGAGAGAGGGCTAAAGCAGAGTACAGGAAGCAAGAGGTTACAGCATTGTTGTACATTTCAGCAGATCAACAGCCTTGAGCAAAACATCAGTTTAGTTTTAACAGGCCCTTCTTTCAAAGGGGTAAGGATACTCAATGTATCCGATAATGAGACTAAGTTTGATACTTGCATGTCTCTCCAAGTTGAATTAAAACTGTCCTGATGCAATTTGTGGAGGCTCCCGTTGAATCTTTGCTGATATTGTCTTGATGAAAGAGAACCAGTTGGATTCAGAGGATCTTTGGTGAATGGAAGGTCTAGGCCGAGGCCTGGCACAAGCTTGGGGTTCCTTAGAAGCTTCTAGCTTTTTACAGCGTCATCTTGACGTCAGCATTTGTCAGTAAAAAAAGAAGAAGAGGAGGAAGAGCAGGAAGAGAGGGCTTGGTCTTGTGATCAGTGTATATAAAGGGTGAAGATGTCACACCCTCTTGAGGTGTCTGAGCCAATAAGGAGTTGCCCCCTCGGAGGGAAGTTTTACGAGTCTTTGTTCTGTAGCAAGATATTAGCATAAGACACTGGATTGGATGTTTGAGAGAAGAACCCTCTAGATTCCTATAATACTAACATGTCACAGAGTTAGTAACATGTAACATGAATTACCAAATAGGAAATTAAAGATGGAGTCCGTAGATACCAAACATGTTGCCAATGTGATCTCAGTTAACTATACATTTGCAACTATGGAACATTAATACCAAAACATGTTTATACATTTCCCAAGTGGTTATATAGAGAATACATAGGATTAAGAGAGTTTATTTGTCCTTCTCAGGAAGAATGAGTCACTAGTCTCTACAGCATTCTTCTGGATCATAAAAGTACCATATAACTGTAACAGGACACCTAGTTGTGCCTGTGTGCTAGCTACACTTGGGATGCTGGTTGCAGTTTTAGGGGGATGAGTTCAGAGAACTTTGATAGTGAGAGTGAGTTTATGGGTAATTCATTAAATACAATGAATAATTGTGTGGCTGATTGGTCCAGATGCTACAACACTCACTGTCCACTTTAATAGGAACTCCTGTACACCATGTCCTTCATAGAGTCATACAGTCAGCCAATCATATGGCAACTGCACCCTGCATAAAATCATACAGATACAGGTCAAAAGCACATCAATCATCAGAATGGGAAAAATGTGATCTGTGATTTTAACTGTGACATGGTTTTTGGTTCCAGATGGGCTGATTTGAATTTCAGTATTTCAGAAACTGGGTCTCCTGAGAATTTCTCAAACAACACAGAATAGTTGGGTGGGGTTTGGGGGTAGCAACTCATGATCACTCTTTATGACTGTGGTGAGAAGAAAATCATCTTAGCACGTATAAGACATTGAACCTTAAAGTGGATGGGCTCTAACAGCAGCCATGAATAAGAATCTGCAGATTTCATGGGCACACTCACTGGACAATTGAAGACTGAAAAAGGTGATTTTTTTTTTGTTCAACTGTACAGTTTCTGTGCCTCAGATTAGGCATTTGCACCCCCATAATTATTGCTTATTTAATATTTTTTGTACCATTCTGTGCAAACTCAGAGACTTTTGTGTGAGAAACATCCCAGTATATCAGCAGGATCTGAAATATGGCACCAACAACCATGCCACGGTTATTGTGTTGTTGATTCTGATAGTTGATGTGAACATCATTAACCGAAGCTCTTGAAATGTATCTGCATGTTGTTGTTATGTTTACATTATGCTGCTGCCATATGACAGGTGGTCTTAATAAGGTGGATGGTGAGTGTATCCACATACTTCATCTTTTGTTATTTTGTTGTACTGCTTCTAAGTTGGACATTATTACAAATAATTTTGCTGTTGTATTTATTTGTATTTTAGATGAATGCAAGGATCTGGCTGGGGACGTAATGTTTCTTGCCACAAAATTCATCCCCCAGAAAAGGGTGGGTGAAGCCTTACTAGAAGAGGGGAATGTCCATGCTGCCATCGTCAAAACCGAAGACTGCAGGTAATTTAATAACAATTTATTACTACACTTGATGTTAAAGGGATAGTTCATCAAAAAATTAAAATTCAGTCATTAATTACTCACCCTCATGTCGTTCCAAACCCGTAAGACATTCGTTCATCCTCAGAACACAAATTAAGATATTTTTGATGAAATCTCTTATATGAAACAGAAGATTTGTAAAGATTTGAAGCTTCATGAAGCAGTGGTTTGAAATCACCATCACTAGATATTGTTTAATAAAGTCATTATTTTGTCATTTTTGGCACACAAAAAGTATTCTCGTCACTTCATAACAGGGACATGCACAGGGGGGTTGCTCAGGTTGCCCGGGCAACTTCCCATATGCCCTTCTCGACTCACGTTGCCCTTCTGAGGTGGAAAAAAAGAAATAAAAAAATCGTACAATGGATGCAGAATTTCACGTAGGCCTAGATAAAAAAAAAAAAAAAAAGAAGCTGAGCCTGCATGAGCGGCACTAGAAGGAGATTGTTGCGGTTGTCGGGTGAGACGACTTAACGTTGTCGGAAAGGTGAGTAAGGTTATAATCGTTAACGAAAACGAACGAAAAAACGAAAACTAGGTGGGAAAAAACATCGTTAACTGAAATAAAAATAAAAACAAGGCATTACAAAAAAACATAACTAACCAAAACTGTAATGTGTGTTTGGCAAAACGAACTAAAATAAAATAAAATTATAGATTAAATGTCCTTAGTTTTCGTCTTTGTCAATGTCTTTCATAGAGCAAACGTTCAGCTGCATTTCATTTCCCTGCGTCTCTCACTCACGCGTCTCTCTCACATACTCGCGCGCGCACACAGCCCCTCCCCTCCGTGCACACCGCGCCTCCATGAGAATTGAGAACGAGTGTTGGAAGCAAGTTCGCGAAAGGTTGGTATCTCGTGAAAACCTTTACACAATCACACATTAAAAAGTGGTATAAAAATATTTTTAATTCTGAATATAATTTTGTCAGTGTGTTAATGTCGACCCGAGAAGCGATTGCTACTGTAGCAAGTTAACTAGATGCAAGTTTGAGGTAAAATGCACTTGGGTTGTCTATGTCAAAACACTATTTAAGCTGTAAGTAAGGAATAATTGATGACGGGCCATTGAATTATTAGGAAAATAATGGTAGGGGAGTGCCCTTTTTTTAGGTCAGAGCAACTGCCCCTCAAAATTCCTGTGCACGTCCCTGCTTCATAACATTAAGGTTGAACCACCGTAGTCACATGACCTGTTTTATATATGTCTTTAGTACCTTTCTGGGCATCTGAAAGTGTTAATTGTCTTGCTGGCAATGCAGGCCTCACTGAGCCATTGGATTTCATCAAAAATATCTTAATTTGTGTTCTGAAGATGAATGAAGATCTTATGGGTGTAGAATGACATGAGGGCGAGTAATAAATGTTGATTTTCTTTTTTGGGTGAACTAACCCTTTAACTTAATGATTCAATGATCAGTTGAACTGGAAAACTAAATAGCTTTTTGTATTTTCTATTGCAGGAAGACATTGAAAGAAGTAAAGGCTGCTCTAGAGAAAAATTGGGACACATTTGACCTGGCAACACATGGTCTTGGTCCTGCCGTAATAAATGGCACTTTTTCGTTGATAGATGCGTGTCTTAAGGAAAAGATGAGAGCACTGAAAAAAAAAGACTCCACAGATGAGTAAGGTTCCCCCACTTTATTTTGTTTACTTGTATTGTTTCAAACTCTTGTTTCTTGATGTTCAGCTGTACAAAAAAAAATTAATAAAACATTACAAAGAACTGTGTTTTTTATTTATTTTTTTTAATCTCAATTACTTACAATTCATATTTGTTCCTTTAATTTGTTCTTATACAAAGTATCTGTACAACACTCATTGAAAAAAGACAGTAGCAGCAAGAGGAAAAAAAAAACATTTTGGCTAGGCAAAGCAAATAGTGATTGTTTCATCAATGAAACATTTCTTATCTCTACAAGATCAAACACGTTTTTTCTTCTTTTTGACCATGTAGGTTACAGTGACTACATCTTTTGCTTTTTTGACCCTTTTACGATAATTATGAAGTGCAGTCACTTTTCTTTTTCTTGACAGTTTAGTAAACTGTGAAAAAACTAACTTGTGTGCTCTTTCAACTAACCTGTACACTTCATTATCCTCACAAAATTTTTCTGATTTGCTCCACTCATGGAGATCTGTAAGCATGGCTTGCAGTGTAACTTGTTTTCTCTCACTGGACCTAAAGCAGTGTGAATCATCAGATATGTTCTCAGATGATGTTGGGTACAGAATGTTGTGAACCAATATACATACACATACCTCTCCATGGCTATTCGCAATGCATGTGCAAAATTTGGTCCCTTTACAACTTACAAATTCTACACTCCCATCAGAATGATAGACAGTAAGGTTTTCATCGACCCTGAGGTAGGATTTCACTGTCAACAATTTTTTTTGCTACTTCTGCCCTAAGATCTTGAATTATAAGTCCTTGTTTCTCTGCAATGTTCTGTGAAAAAATTAAGTGTTTGCACACACATCCACATTGGAATCTTTTGCAGTCGCATTTGTGCATGACCAAGTCCACACTGTGACATTGTGTGCTTGTGTCGGGTGGAACCAAACACACTCCATTTTTTATCTCCACTTTTGCACCCAGGCCTTTTGCAATCATAGAATGGGCGGCATTAGTGGTCTCTTCAGTGTTTGCTCCTTTGATTCGTCCAGTTTCTGTGAGGTCATCCAGGTAACTGAACAATGAAATAAAAGAACAAGTTAGGAAATGGTAAACTATTGTAAAAATGAAATGACTGAAAAAAGCAAATACCCTTAAACATTTGTATAGATTTTATAGGCTATAAAATAATTAAGGAAAAAAGGAAGCTGGGAGCTGACAGACCTTTTTACTGAATGATTTGTGCTAAGGAAAAGATAATGTCATAGACAACAGTGAATGTTTATTCAAGAGCTTCCTGTATCCAAACAAGCTGATAATGGCAATAGGTAGTGGCCAGAGATGATCTCTATGCAATATTATCACATGATTCTATATGTCACATGATTTCTGTAATTGGCAATTACAATTTAGCACCATAATAAAAGTAATACATTGAACTATATATACAGCTAAATATATTTACCTGTAATATTTTTGGACATCACCACACAGTAAGCGAAGAAGCTGATCAATCCTGCTATTTATTCTTCCCTTAAGGAACTGGTACTTCATTGTAAGAAAAAATCTGTGTACAAAAGTTAAGAAACTTAAAATATCCTTAATGAATATGTGTCCTGGATATCATGTTATTTAAAATGTGATTTTAGGGCATGATGTTATAATTTTAGTAGCTGACCTCTCTGCCTTGTTGTTGGTTTCGCTGTTATGGTGATAAAATGACCTGCCAAAATTGGACCATAAATCACCAAAACAAATCCACTGATTCTTGAGGTAGGTTGATACATGAGAACTACCAAGACATGTATCGAGCTCTTCACACTTTCTGGATGACATGCTGTTGAACTCTTCTTCCTGTAAAGAAAAAGACACAACATTGTAGAGTTATGCCACCTTAAGTTTACGCACATTTAAAGGGGTAGTTCTCCCAAAATTGAAAATTGTCATTTTGTGTCACTCCAAACCTATATGACTATTTCCTCAGTGGAACACAATGTATATTTTGAAGATTGTTTTTTTCATGCAATGAAACTTAATGGGTACAAAACACTTCCATATTCTATTGTGGAAAAAAAAATCTTTTGAATTTGGATTTACATGAGGGTTAGTAAAGAATGATTTTAATTTTTTTGTGGGAACATTTTTAAAAGACAATTCATTAAAAATCATAATACACATAAATTTGACCAATCCCATTGAAATCTATAGTAAACAACTCAAGATTTATTTCCATGTACTGAAATGATTTCTAAAGAATAAAGTGATTTATGATATAAAAATATTACCGTTAAACAGGATTTCATTGCCACCATTGCTTGAATCACAAGATTCCGCTGATTCACTGGCAAGTTCCCTCCATCTCTTTTAACCATCCACCTATGTACAGCCTACAAAAACATTCAAAAGCTATAGTTATAATGGCATTTGAATTATAATTGTATTTTTAAAATGAATAGGTCTGTAAAATGAATAGGTCTTTTTCCAGTACAAAAGATTTAATAAACCTACCTGGAGTACATGAAACCAGCAAAGAAGAACCTTGGCTGTTGGAAAAACTCTTCTTATGGCATTGAGTTCCTTAAGGTCACGGTCAATCATTATCGACCTACATGATAAGGAATTGAGAATTAATGAAGATACGTCAACATCTGTAGATTCTGTAAAAATGAACAGCTTTTGTAAAAAGGTAGTTTACAGTGTGCAGTATTTAATCCAATAGTAATGTCTGTACATAGAAATACCTCAATACATCAGCACACTTTGCTGCCAAACTACTACTGACTCTACTATGTTTTTAACTTCTTACCTGGGAAGAAATCCAGGGTTGTGATTTACAAGCTTTTCCAAGCAGAGAGCAAGTATGTCCGCTGATTCCTCACTAATAATAAAGTAAGCAAATGGGACTGCTCTTCCAATACTGTTGGTCAAAAGAAGAGCATAAAATGCATAACCATATGATGTCATGGCTTTGTAAGTAGCGTCCATGAATACCATGGTATGGGGATGTTCTCTAAGTATATCCTTTTGCCAGGGTGTCTGCACTACAATTATAAGTGGTTGATTTTCACTCAAAGGCTGGTAGTAACAAATGTGTTCCTGCAGCTCCGATGTGATCAGCTTGTCCACACTAATGCAGTCTTTCGCATCAGGAAAACTAAGAGCATTACTGGTCTTCTTGATCAATCGTATATCTTCAGGTGTAACATAATATCGCCGATTATATTTGTCCATATGTCCATGACGTTCTGCCCAGTCCACGCATTTTAAAAGGGTTTCTGAAATTGACAGTCCTTGATCAAGCCACATTTCAATGAAGGTCAATAGCTCTGGGTCAATGCGATTTTTTACGCCCTCTTCTTTCATGCACACATCATGTCCGTTGTGTTGAAGCATTTTGTTGACCACAGCACCTGTAAAACTACCATCTTTGATTATTTTAAATGACACATAAGCTTTGCAGGAATTAGCTCTTGTCTTTGTAGGTTCTCCTTTGCTTTTCCCACTTGCTTTGGTCGATCTTTCACATGCAAAGTAAAAGTAGTCTTTATGAGTAGACACAGCGGACTTGAAGGTGCTTTTGGTTTCCTCCTCCAGTTTCTTAATGTAACCCTGCATGAAATCAGTCTCCTCCCCAGAAAAAGGTATGACCTCTTGAATGACTCTGACATCCCTTAATTTCTTTAACTTTCGCCTTATCCCTTCAAGCCAAATATTCTCCATTTGCCTAGAAAAAAATCAAATAAAATGGTTAAAAAAGTAGTACTACTCAGTACTACATTTGCAGAGAGCAGCATATAGTACACTAAAATAACAGCGATATGAATCTATTGAGTACTGCAGCCTGAGAGCAGCATATAGTACACTAAAATAACAGCGATATGAATCTATTGAGTACTGCAGCCCTGAGAGCAGCATATAGTACACTAAAATAACACAGTAAAATGAATCTATTGAGAACTGCAGCCCTGAGAGCAGCATATAGTACACTAAAATAACAGCGATATGAATCTATTGAGTACTGCAGCCCTGAGAGCAGCATATAGTACACTAAAATAACACAGTAAAATGAATCTATTGAGTACTGCAGCCCTGAGAGCAGCATATAGTACACTAAAATAACAGCGATATGAATCTATTGAGTACTGCAGCCCTGAGAGCAGCATATAGTACACTAAAATAACACAGTAAAATGAATCTATTGAGTACTGCAGCCCTGAGAGCAGCATATAGTACACTGAGAGCAAAATACACTAAAATAACAGCGATATGAATCTATTGAGTACTGCAGCCCTGAGAGCAGCATATAGTACACTAAAATAACACAGTAAAATGAATCTATTGAGTACTGCAGCCCTGAGAGCAGCATATAGTACACTAAAATAACACAGTAAAATGAATCTATTGAGTACTGCAGCCCTGAGAGCAGCATATAGTACACTAAAATAACACAGTAAAATGAATCTATTGAGTACTGCAGCCCTGAGAGCAGCATATAGTACACTAAAATAACACAGTAAAATGAATCTATTGAGTACTGCAGCCCTGAGAGCAGCATATAGTACACTAAAATAACACAGTAAACTGCAGCCCTGAGAGCAGAATACACTAAAATATGAATCTATTGAGTACTGCAGCCCTGAGAGCAGCATATAGTACACTAAAATAACACAGTAAAATGAATCTATTGAGTACTGCAGCCCTGAGAGCAGCATATAGTACACTAAAATAACAGCAGTAGATATGAATCTATTGAGTACTGCAGCCCTGAGAGCAGCATATAGTACACTAAAATAACACAGTAAAATGAATCTATTGAGTACTGCAGCCCTGAGAGCAGCATATAGTACACTAAAATAACACAGTAAAATGAATCTATTGAGTACTGCAGCCCTGAGAGCAGCATATAGTACACTAAAATAACAGCGATATGAATCTATTGAGTACTGCAGCCCTGAGAGCAGCATATAGTACACTAAAATAACACAGCCCTGAGAGCAGCATATAGTACACTAAAATCAGTAAAATGAATCTATTGAGTACTGCAGCCCTGAGAGCAGCATATAGTACACTAAAATAACACAGTAAAATGAATCTATTGAGTACTGCAGCCCTGAGAGCAGCATATAGTACACTAAAATAACACAGTAAAATGAATCTATTGAGTACTGCAGCCCTGAGAGCAGCATATAGTACACTAAAATAACACAGTAAAATGAATCTATTGAGTACTGCAGCCCTGAGAGCAGCATATAGTACACTAAAATAACATGAATCTATTGAGTACTGCAGCCCTGAGAGCAGCATATAGTACACTAAAATAACACAGTAAAATGAATCTATTGAGTACTGCAGCCCTGAGAGCAGCATATAGTACACTAAAATAACACAGTAAAATGAATCTATTGAGAACTGCAGCCCTGAGAGCAGCATATAGTACACTAAAATAACACAGTAAAATGAATCTATTGAGTACTGCAGCCCTGAGAGCAGCATATAGTACACTAAAATAACACAGTAAAATGAATCTATTGAGTACTGCAGCCCTGAGAGCAGCATATAGTACACTAAAATAACACAGTAAAATGAATCTATTGAG
>NW_025953491.1:0-32351 GCF_018812025.1 Megalobrama amblycephala | reverse complement strand
TGAATGAAGACCACAAAGAAGTTGCTGCTCAGAAGTTGGCAAGTTACCGACAAACAGTTAACGAAAGCATAAGAGACTTTGCTTTTAACTACAGAGCGATGTATCTAAAGATTAACCCTAAAATGTCTGAAAATTAGCTAGTGCAAGCAACATTGAGAAACTGCAATCCTCGATTGGCTTCACTGTTGAGGGGAACAGCAAAGACAATTGATGATCTGGTTAGTTTCAGCACACAAATAGAGAAGGACTGGGCAGAGAGCAAGAGAAGATGGAATCAAGGAAAAGATGAGGAGCAGAAGAAGATATCTTCAGGTGGAAAAGGTAAGCCAAATCGCCTCATGCTTATGGATCCCACTTTTAGCTCTCAATGTAACAATGTACTGCAAGCTCCTATAATTTTAAATCACTCGTACTTCATTGCTGTAATTGATACAAGAAGCACCTTTTCTTTGATGCAGCAAAAAGTATGGCAGAGATTGAGGAAGAAGGATGAGCAGTTGACCAGATGTGCTCAAACGTTCATACTCGCTAATGGCCAGAGTCAGAAAACTCAGGGTAAAGTACTCTGGGGATGTGAAATATACGGAGTGAAACATGAGGTCACATTCTATGTGATGGACGATATGAACTTGGCTGTTCCTGTCATCTTAGGATTGGATTTCCCCAAAGAAGCCAAACTAACTATCGATTTTCATGCCTCACGTATATACTTGTCGGATGCTACCTCCAGTCACCCTATGTGTTTTAATAAAATGCATGAACATGCTGCTGTCCAATTTTATGCTGCACAAGGAGAAGACGGGATGATTCATGAGGAGGAAAAGTAAAAGCTGATTGACCAAGCGGTGGAAAACTCACATGCTTCAACCAAGGTAAAGAGTCAATTGAAAGCTCTCATGTGTGATTGGCCTTCAGTATGTACCCACAGACTAGGTCGTACAAACCTTATTAAGCACGAGATTAAAACAATTGATAAACTTCCTTTAACCCTTTGATGCACAACATGGGTCAAAAATGACCCGGCTGAGTTTTTATTTTCTATATCTTTGCAAGAAATTAATTTCATCATTCAGTTTTCCAGGTATTCCTAAATTAACTTGTTTTTGATCATCACAAATCCTCATTTTATTTTTTTCTTTCTTACTTTTTGAATAAAAATAATTTTTGTATCACTACCCTTCTAATGCACAACATGGGTCAAAAATGACCCGTATTCATTTCCTATGTAATTTCAATCATGGTTGAGTGCTTCTTTGCTGAATCTTTCAAAGAAATGTATTTGGTCATTCATTTATTCCAGGTATTCCTTAAATATCTTGTTTTTGATTGTCATTATGTTCATTTTTTCTTTCTTACTGTATAAACAAACAGTTTTTGTATGTCTACATCAATTTTACACACATGGGTCAAAAATGACCCATTTCCTATGTTATTTCAATCATGGTTGAGTGTTTCTTTGCAGAACACTGATGAATTTGGTGTTATTGTAAGATGAGAAAAGGGTTGTTGGAAAAACAGAATAACACAAAATAACACATGATGAACATGTCAAAAGTGCGAGTTGTAAACAAGGTCTCGCTTTCTTTAGTGAGAGTCTCATTCTAATCACCCAATTCTTCACTATCACTATGATAGTGGAATTTAGACTTGGTCTGGATGAATTAAAGGAAAAGTAGCAAAGAGTCAAAATAACTAGTATATTTACCAGTGGTATGCATAATTAAATATATCACTTACTTAAACATATAAATACACAATTTCATAATTACAATTATAAAACTGTCTATAATAGTTGTTTTAACTGCAAATCCTTAATGCAAAACTAAAGTTTTCAATCAAATCAATTAGAGAATGGAATTTACAGAAAAAGATTTAAAATCTCTTGTTTAGCTTTTACAACCATCATTTGTGCATTTGATGTACAGGCTAAGTCACACTCAAGAATAGTGGTCAAAATTTGCATGAATTTTAGGACATGATATAGAATTATGCAGTTGTACAATGTTTCATTACAAGTCCGTTTAGTCATCATTTTGGAATGCTTTGAAGCATTTTCATATTTAAAAGCAGTATCTGTGGGTTTTAAGAGATTTCAACCCTGTGTTTAAGAGGTCATTCAAAAGGTTTTGTAGAAGAAGAAGGTCTGTCTTATTTCTCTGTCTCAGGAGATCAAACAACCTCTGGCGTTGTCTTGGTGGGTCTCAAGCTGTGCCCTTACCAAAAAAATCAGTCTTTTAAAAACTGCCTAACATTGACGTCTTAAGTGTTTTTTGTTTTTTTTTTGGTTTTGTTTTTTTTTCTTCTACCATTTACAAGTGTTCATGGTCTTAAAACTCTGGAGTTTGTTAGCTCAGACTGAAGGCAGTCCCAAATGGCAGATTGTCTGATTTAGGTTTCTGCATGTTTATTTGGAGTTGTTCCTTTGTCTGGTAACACTTTAGTTTACGGTCCAAATCTCACTATGAACTAGTTGCTTATTAGCATGTATATTACTAGGATATTAGTACTGGCTGTTTATTAATACTTATAAAGCAGATATTAATGCCTTATTCTGCATGACCATATTCCACATCTCATAATCCTACCCAATACCTAAACTTAACAACTACCATACGAACTATTAATAAGCAGTAATTAGGGGTTTACTGAGATAAAAGTCTTAGTTAATAGTGAGAACTGGACCCTAAACTAAAGTGTTACCATTTTTCCTATTGTACCAAAATCGTACCGAATCGTGACTGTAGAAAGCTAACCATTAGCATTCCCATTTGTCTCAATGGTAGTTTATTATCCAATCATCTGAGCTGTGTATGTCATGTGACCATGCCAAAGCCTTTTAGATCAATTGCTTTAGCAACTTTAGCAACAAAATCTAAGTCAGCATGCTTTCGCAAGTCATCAACGCAACATTTGGATCAAGTGAAGCATAATCAAATGTTAGCAATATACACCGTTCACAAGTTTACAGTAAAATATGCTCATTGAATTTGTGCACACTGAATTTATCAAAAATACAAAAAAAAAATTGAAATATTAGTTTTTCAATAGCTAACGTATTTTTGTCCAATCTGTAGTCACATTTTCAAAACTCTAAACACATTTAGCTGAACATCTGTCTCTTGTGGCCATACCATTAACACAATTTGTGTCGTTTTCACACAAAATGCAGTCAATTAACACGTTTCTAAAATGCTTAAATTTTCTTTTCATACAAGCTGACCCAATACCAAAATCATGGATCTTTCTTATCTTATTTGTAAATGCTTAAACACAGCTAGTCAGAAATGAAGAGCCAATGTTCCAATCATTAAACATAGTATAAAACCTCTACTTCTGCAACAACAGCAACACAATAGTATTGAAGTATTAATTTAATATATCAAAGTTTAATACTCAAAAGTATTAAAAATATATAAAACAAATATGAAACAATTGTAGCATTTTTAACTAGAATCACTGAAATATTGAGAAATAGCAGATTTCAATCTTACTGGAGGCATAGAGGTGTTGAAGTTTTTTTCATTACATGGACATACAGTAAAATATGACTCTTTGAATCAGATTTGTTCAGTGTGGATGCAGAACAACCAGAGGAGCAGAGAGAGAAAAAAATTTGGGTAAGGGAGAGGAACAGATGAAGGAGGAGAGGAGTAGTTGGATCAGGACAAGGGAGAAGAAGAGGTATGGGAGAGGAGTAAGAATGTGTGCTGGATTGTGCATCTTATGGTTTCCCCCCTTCGTGTGTGTAGCATGTAGCGTGCACTTAACTGATGTGCTAAAACTACTAATGATATTCAGTATGGGCCAATAAGTATCAGAAGTAAGGAACGTCTACTGGAGAGAGGAAAGCAGCGCAGCAGGTGAGTAAACGGTTGACAAACTTGTTTGGTTCAATGAATTGTATTAATATAGAAAAGTTTCTTTTAGAGTTGGTTTCAATTGGATAAATCACAGATATGAACAATTAATTGGTAACAAAGTGAATCAAAACAGTTAACCAACTCTTCTGTTGTTTCTTTAGAACCAAGAATTCACAGTTTGAAGCTCCAATCAACTAAGTTTCACACTCTTCACAAAATGCACAAATAAAGAAAATAATAAAACAGAAATGTGTGCTTCTTTGACTTTGAGCAAGATATTTTTCAATAAAATAACCTTCAACAAAATATTATGTTCAGTAACAAAAGAAATATAATAGACCTTCAGTTTGATCAAAGCACTGAATGATTCAGAATTGTTCTAAACAATTCACTTTCTCTTTCAAAATCAACTGTATATCAACAATCAGAGTTGAAAATTCACAAATCATTAATTGATTCGTTCAAACAAAGTCATAACAAAAGCTAGTTACAAAGTTCATGAATCAAGTGTTCAGTTCAAAGAGTTGTTGAACTCTTTCGATAGTTTCTCCTTTTTTGAAGCAAAAATATAAACGAGTTTGACGAATAAAAGCTTTTGTGTCCAAAAACAAGGGAAAAAAATTGAATTCTCCTACAATTGATGAATCAAAGCACAGTTCAAAGTGGGAAAAGGTCCGTTGGTAGCTCGCCATTGCGAATTAGTACGTCATGCAAACGATCCACTCCAAAAGGAAAATTAGCACAAAACAGGAAATAGCAGATCACGTAGAAAACACAGAAACAAAAAAAAACCCAGCCTTGCATAAACAAGGCAGAACAACAATTAATTCAATTCAAACAGCAATCAACAACAAAACATGTACACACTTCAAATAACACATTAAGGCGAGACACGGCAGGTGAAACATCGTTTTTTCATGCAGTGGTCAATTTTGAGATTTTGGGCCAGTTTGTCCCTTAACATGTAAGCTTTTTCAAAATAAAAAAATGTCAACATTACACATTAAGGTGGTTATTTATTAATTTTGTCACTTGCGCATTTAGATTTATCGGAAATCACCAAAAGTTGCATTCTAACGCGAGCTCCCGTGCCGTCTCCATCACAGAAACATGTTATGTCGTATCTTGTAAAGCTCTCAGTCTCATTAACAGCGCTGTCTACAAATATGGACATTTCCTTTGTAGAAATAACCAACCGCGAAAGTTTGCCGGGGAATACAGCCGAAACCCACATTGTGTCGATGTGAATTTCCGACACGTGATTGGTTCTCAGGCGTCACGCTTCATTGTTTATTCTGCTGAGAGAAAATGCCGACAACACCAATCAAAATACGGCAACAGCTGTCACTTGCAAGACTAGTAAAATGAAAGTAAACAACAGATTAGACTGAAACCCCAATCGAGTGTCTCATCGCGTAACCTATTGTTTGGAAAGGGAAAGAGTGTGTTGGAGGGATGGGAATGACAGCCGCGCCACACAGGAATGGCTCTTTCACGTCACACGATTGTATGAATAGTCGTGTGTTTGTGTTGTCCAACTGTGCTGATCAGGGCTGAAAATTAACATCGATCCACAGAACATGGGTTCTGTAAGTGTGTTGCTGGAGTGTATCTGTGTGAGAGAGATAGGTATGGATCAGTTTTTTCTCTGTTATGTGTGTTTGTTATGGTAGTTCTCTTCAGCTTAGGCTTTGTTATTAATAATTTATTCATTTATAATTTCCATGTGTATTAAATATTACATAATACTGATATTAATAAACTGAATATATATTTTGTTTGTAGGTCGGGGGTTTCAATAAAAATAAAGAACTTATACAATATAAAAACTTTAAAGGCCGTTTTCTCAAAATGAGTTTTTTCTCACTCTCAATCAGATATATCCACTTCAGTAGACCTACAAGCACCAACTTTTCCAGACTTATACTTAACTATATTTGAAGGCTTTTACAGAGGGATTTGTTATTATCATTCCTATCCTGAATATGGGTCATTTTATCAAAAAAAAAAAAATGGCGAAAATAGTTTTTTTTAAGGCTATTGTCAGTATTCTCTAATTTACTAAAGCACAAAATAAGATATCCAGAATCCCTTCTGTAAAAGCCCTTTCACTAATAGTCAACAAATATAACCAAAAAATTTAAACCTGGACCATTCCAATTTTCAGATTTTGTTTTTGGAAATGTACAATAGCATATATTAAGTATATAAGGCCTCATTTGCATATTAAAACCTAAATTTACACAAAATTTGTAATAATTTTTTCTTATGTTTATGCCAGTAATAAACTGGAAAAGTTTCACAGTGATATCTTTTAATTTAAAAAAAAAATCTATTCACCTGTAGTGTCTCGCCTTAGCTCATATTCAAACTTATTGAACTCATTGAGACTTAAACACCATACTTTGAACTTCGTTAGCTCAATTTTTGCATGTGCGTTAGCTTTAGCCCTTGTCTATTACTACTGCGCACGCTGTACTCGCGCGGCCTATATATAATATATATATAATATACTTATTGAATTAGCGACTTTTCTCATATAATATGATATGACTTAAAATATGACTCACCAAGGCAAATCAATCTATTTTCTCTTTATATTAACAGCTTTTATGGAGGGTTCGTGAATACCGTTCCGTGCAGCTGCTTCTCTGACTCGTTCTCTCTATCTGACTCTTTCTCTTCCTCTGACTCACGCTGGCAGTGCAGCAGCGCCGGCGCAGCCTGTGGGCGGGACTTATGGGAGTGCTGCTAACACTGGCTCTTAGGAGAGTCAGTCACAGAAATGAGAGCCGCTATTGGACAAAGCAGTTTTCCTTCTGGAACTTTCCTCTCTTCTTCATTTTCTTGGCTTTCAATTTTATCTTTAAATCATTTTTAATCTTTTAACTGGTAACCTGATTACCCGGGTTACATGTGGAACCTATGAAAGATTATTTCTGCCATGAATAGAAAATAAAAAAGGTAATTGTGTCTTTTTATCTCAATTTCTATACTTTATATTTCACAATTCAGAGGGAAAAAGAAAAAAGTCAGAATTGTGAGATGTGAATTTACAATTGCAAAAAATAAAATAAATAAATTAATAGAATTTTGAAATAAAAAGTCACAATTACCTTTTATGCTTTTTTTATTCTGTGGTGAAAAAAAAAAAAGCTTCCATAATAACCAAAGGCCATGTATGTTGGATTTGTTATTGATCAAAGGCAGCAGTTTCATGTTTTCATTCAGGATGTTCATCAAGAGACCATCACCATCAATATTTACACCACAGCAGGCGATCTACTGTGCACTGAAAGGAGCTCATCTCACCGAGTCATTCCACAGAGTGGAGAGGGCAGCACTTAAACTACTCTTCAGCCAAATAGCCAAACCATTTTGTGAGAGAAAACGGCAAAGGTCTTTACCATTACCGAAAGAGAAACATCAACAGTGTTAGAGGTGTTTCAATTTAAAGCTACAAACACCATCAATCTGTTGGCAGTTTCTTTAAAACATTTGCTCTGAAATTTTACTTGCAGCTTTTTGAAAAGGTATTTAAACTTGTATTCATATAAATAAATGTAAAATATGGACTTGGAAAGCACATGCATATCTAACAGCCTGTAAAGATTATTTAATATGCATTTTGTTACTACAGTTTTTTTCAAATGCTAACATACTTTTGTCCATTCTATAGTCACATTTTCAAAACTCTAAACACATTTAGCAAAACATCCATCTGTTGTGGTCACACCATTAACACAATTCATGTCGTTTTCACACAAAATGCAATCAATTAACACATTTCTTAATTGCTTAAATTTTATTTTCATATAAGCTTACCCCATACCAAAATCATGGATCTTTCTCATCTTATTTGCAAATGCTTAAACACAGCAAGTCAGAAATGAAGACCCAGTGTTCCAATCATTAAATATAGGATAAAACCTATACTTTTGCATCAACAGCCGCTCAAAAGTATTGAAAAAAATACATAAAACAAATACTGAAACAATTGATAAGCATTTTTAATTAGCAGATCACTGAAATATTGAGAAATAGCAGATTCCAGTCTCAGTTGGAGGCACAGTCAGGTGTTGAACTTCTTTCCATTACATGAACATACACAGTAAAATAGGACTCTTTTAAACGGATTTGTTCAGAGTGGATGAAAAACAACACAGAGGAGCAGAGAGAAAATAATATCTGGGTAAGGGAGAAGAATAGATGAAGGAGGAAAGGAGAAGTTGGATCAGGACAAGAGAGAAGAAGAGGTATGGGAGAGGAGGAAGAATGCTGGACTGTGCATCTCTGTTTTTTTCACTTACACGTGGAACCTATGAAAGCTTATTTCTGCCATGAATAGAAAATAAAAAAGGTAATTATGTCTTTTTATCTCACAACTCAATTCCTATAGTTTACATATCACGATTTGGAGGGGAAAAAGTCAGAATTGTGAGATGTATATTCACAATTTGCAAAAAAAAAAAAAAAAAAAAAAAAAAAAAAATAGAATTGTGAGATAAAAAGTCACAATTACCTTTTATACTTTTTTATTCTGTGGTGGAAAAAAAGCTTCAACAGTAACCAAAGACCATGTATGTTGGATTTGTTGTTGATCAATGGCAGCAATTTCATGTTTTCATTTCAGTAAAAGCTTCATGTAACAGATTACTCTACCACTGTTCCATGTATGCAGAATATGTGGTCTGCGTAGGGCACTAGCTACCAAGGGGACACCATCCCACCCTCTATGGGCAACATCAACACCACACACCCAACCCCAGAAAGAGATTTCAACAGAGGGGAACACTGAAGTCCTGCATAGGGGACTCATCTGACCAGTAGCTGCCCTGAGCAATTCTGTTACTTTCTTCTTCTTTTTTTCTACTGCACATTCTATAAAATAATGACTCACTTCTGTTGCCAAGAATGCACACATTCAACACTCAACCAAACATGTAGAACGGCTTACATGCATTACTCTATTACTGCAGTAAAAGGAAACTGAAGTATAAAAACAATGGATTTCATATTTTCTCCAGTTAGAACCAAAACATGACAGTAATGCAGTTTTCATAATGGCATCAACTGTTAGTATTTTGACAGTCATTGCGCTTTGATTGACTATATGTTCATGTTGGACGGAAAACTAGTGCTATGTTTTGACAGAACGACTCGATTTTGAATCAGGTTTGCTGTGTTTTGATAGAGTTAGTATATGTTGAAAAAGGTTTTTAAGTGTTTTGAAATGTGGAGTTTGTGTTTATTTAACAAAATATGGTTTTGAGCAGAAAATTAACTATTTGGCTAAATGTGTGATGTTTGTGTGTTGCTGTGTTAAGAGTTTAGAAAAATAACTTTAAGTATTGGTAAACGCTTGTTAGCAATTGAAAAAAACTGTAATTAAAGACACAAATAAACGTACTCGGTTACTAACGTAACCTCGGTTCCCTGAGATACGGAACGAGTACTGCGTATGGGGGAAAGTCTCCTTTTTCCCCGCTACTGAAGCCTTTTTCAATAACGCAGTGCAACTGCACCGTCATTGGTTTACTCATAGACAAGTTGTTGAACCAGTGACGGCGGGCACAGCTGCGCGGCCTATGACGACAAAGCGTGCGAATATTCCCGCCGAAATGGGCGGGGATTTAGGGCTATATAGCAGGCGTTTCGCCATAGGATTTCAGGTCATTCGACTGAAGCGACGTCACTGAAGCCGCAGCCTCGTGGCACGGCATGTATCGCAGTACTCGTTCCGTATCTCAGGGAAACGAGGTTACGTTAGTAACCGAGTACGTTCCCTTTCGATACTTCACTCGTACTGCGTATGGGGGAACGAATTCAACCGCGCCGTGCCACGGCTGGGAACGACTGGACTTGCCTTGGGCACCGATAGGGAACCAGCGGGCAAGTGAAGAGGCCGAAGCCACCGATCCCATTGTTACATTGCAACGAGGAGTTAGCACTTGATATAGTATGAAGCGGAACTCAGTAGAGGTCGAGAAATCATACCGACAGGACCCGAGCTTGTAAGGTCGGGATATCCAAATTATAAAATCTTACAAAAGTGGACGGCGAAGACCAGCCGGCCGCCTCACAGATGTCTTTGATGGAGACTCCACAGGACCAGGCCCAAGAGGAAGACATTCCTCTAGTGGAGTGAGCTCTAACTCCTATGGGGCAGTTTTGACCCATAGAGGAGTAAGAAAGAGCAATAGCGTCGACTATCCAACGCGACAGACGTTGCTTAGAGACCGCCAAACCTTTGGAATGACCTCCAAAACAGACAAAGAGCTGATCAGACTGCTGAAAGGGCTGAGATCGCTCAGTATAGGCCCTCAATGCCCTGACAGGGCAGAGTAATTCCAGCTCTCGCTCATCCGCTGAGGGAGGAAGCGCTGAGAGGGAAAAGACCTGTGCTCTGAACGGGGTCGAGAGCACCTTAGGGACGTAGCCATGCCTAGGTTTTAGAATGACCTTGGAGTCGTTAGGCCCGAACTCGAGGCACGCAGGATTCACAGAGAGAGCCTGCAAATCGCCAACACGCTTAACCGATGCTAAAGCGAGTAGCAGAGCGGTTTTCAGCGTCAGAGGCCTAAGGTCAGCTGAACGCAGCGGCTCAAAGGGAGGTCCTTTGAAAGCCCTGAGGACCAGAGAGAGGTCCCAGGTAGGGACAGTGAGAGGACGGGGAGGATTTAACCACCTAGAACCTCTCAAGAAACACACCACAAGGTTGTTTCGTCCCACTGACTGGCCAGCAATAGGAGCATGAAACGCTGCAATGGCTGCTACGTAGACTTTGAGCGTTGAGGGGGCGCGACCCATATCCAAACGCTCTTGGAGGAAAGACAGTATCGGTGATACGTCACACTCCACTGGGTTTATGTTGTGTGCAGAGCACCAGCCAACAAAGACAGACCATTTCTGAGCGTAAAGGCGTCTCGTGGACGGCGCTCTCGCATGAGAAATAGTATTTAGCACGTCCCTTGGGAGGTTAGCAGGCTCCCATCTAGGGACCAAAGGTGCAAAGCCCACAGTTCTGGCTGAGGGTGCCAGATCGTCCTGTTTGCCTGAGAGAGGAGGTCCTGTCTCAGAGGAATTGGCCATGGGGCTTTCAGGGAAAGCCTGAACAGCTCCGAGGACCAAACTTGGCTCCTCCAGAGCGGGGCCACTAGGAGGACTCTGTGTTTGTCTTCCTCGATCCGCCTGATGACCTGAGGGATCAGAGCGATCGGGGGAAAAGCGTACAGGAGAGCGCTGGGCCAGGCATGGGCTAGCGCATCGTCCTCTTTCAAAAAATAAATTAGGCAGTGAGAGTTGTCTTTTGAGGCGAAGAGGTCGACCTCTGCCTTCCCGAAGAACTCCCAAATTCTGAGAACTATCTGTGGGTGGAGCATCCACTCGTCTAAGGGGACATTGCTCCGAGATAGCATGTCTGCTCCCAAGTTCATTTTCCTGGGTACATGAGTCGCCTTGAGCGACTGAAACCTCGGTAGAGCCCATTCCAGAAGACGTGTTGCCAGAGCGCATAAGCGGCTGGACGAAAGACCGCCCTGGTGATTTATGTATGACACCACTGTCATGCTGTCCGATTGGACTAAGACGTGACGTCCTGTCAGATGCGTCTGAAACGCCCGAAGGGCTCGCACAACTGCTAGCATTTCAAGACAGTTGATGTGCAGATGGCTCTCCTCGTGGGACCACGAGCCGAAGGCTGAACCAAGTGGGGTTCATCCAGGGTTTCAGAGCTGCCAAGCAGGCTTGATTGACCCTGAGATGCAGGCGGCCATGCCGCCAGGCATGAGGAGGGACCCGGAACTTCAACCAGTATTGCAGAGGCCGCATCCGAAGAAGGCCGAGCTGCAGAACTGGGAAGGCGGAAGCCATCAGCCCTAGCATCCTCTGGAAAAACTTCAGAGGGAGAAAGGCTCTTTTCTTGACTGAAGCCACGAGCTGCTGAATAGCCAGAGTGCGCTCTGGTGAGACTATAGCCGTCATACGGACTGAGCCGAGAACTGCACCCAGGAACGTTATACGCTGGCTGGGGAGCAGTGAGCTCTTGGCAAAGTTGACCCTGAGACCCAGGCATTCTAAGTGGCTGAGTAGCACGGATCTGTGGTGCTCTAGCTCGTCTTGAGATTGGGCTAGAATGAGCCAGTCGTCAAGATAATTGAGAACTCGGATTCCCATCTGTCTCAGAGGAGAAAGAGCCGCGTTCATGCACTTGGTAAAAGTACGAGGAGCTAGGGACAGGCCCGAACTGGAGGACCGTGTATTGATAAGCCACTCCCTCGAATGCGAATCTCAAGAATCGCCTGTGATGGGGGGCTATCTGGATGTGAAAGTACACATCTTTCAGGTCCAGAGAACAGAACCAGTCCCCAGGACAAATCTTTGCGAGGAACTGTTTCAGCGTTAACATTTTGAACGTCCGTCTCATGAGGGAAAGGTTCAAAATTCTGAGGTCCAAGATGGGTCTGAGACCGCCATCTTTTTTTGGGGACAAAAAAGGGCTGTAAAAGCCCAACTCGCTCTCTGAGGGAGGCACTATTTCTATGGTCCCTTTCTCCAGCAGAGACGTCACTTCTGATCGGAGGACATGCACGTCGTCCATGTTTACTGAAGTAGGAAGAATGCCGCTGAAACGCGGGGGTCTGCGAGCAAACTGGAGCGAGTAACCGTGAGATATTATCCCCAGAACCCATTTTGACACTCTGGGGATGGCCTGCCAGGCCTCGACCCGCAAAGCGAGGGGTTGAATGGTACCAAGCGATAGGCCACCCAGAGGGGGACCATACGCTGGTGAGAGAGGAAGAGGAAAATTGCTCTTTCTTTGAGAATGTAAAATATTTATTGTGTTCGCCGTGAAAACAGCGTTTTGCGTGGGTGCAACAACAATGGACCCTGGTGGCAGAACACACAAACTGGTTCCCATGCCCGGAACTGAACGAGGCAGAGGGGAAAGAGAACGGGAGAGCTTTGGGGGCGGTCCGGCCTCGGCGGGACTTTACCCATTCCTCTTTCTTCCACAGGGATTAGGAAGATTTTGGAGGCCTCTGATCCAGCTCTATCTTGGGCCGGGGGCCCTGCCGTTGCCTCGGGAAGGAAGAGCGTCTGGGGCTTGGGCGGGCTCAGCGGCGCTGTTCCTTTTGAGCTGGAGCTGGAGCTGCCTGGGCGGTAGAGGGAGCGGCTTTGCTCTGCTGAGCCGGCACAGTCCTGGGGCGAGGGGCCTGACGACGTCCCGGCAGGTACCACTCATCTAACCTGCTACGCGCTGGCTCTTCAGGTGGGGCCCATTGAAGATTCAGTTCCTCGACCGCCTTTGAGAGGATGCGGAACAGCTCGGCATCCATCCTAATGGTCTAGAATCAATGGGCTTCAGCGATGGTAAATGGACGGGGTTCTCCTCAGAGTCACCGGCCCATTCCTCCGTCTCAGAGGCCGTGAGAGACACGGAGTCGTCATCAAGCGGCTCGTCCTCTGAACCGGTCGCTTGCATCAATTGAGGGACGCAGGTCGGGGCGGGAGAACAAGACGGGGGACTGCTCTCATGGGGGAGAGGGTGAGCAACGCGGGAGCTGGGCCGACGTGAGCTCATCCATCTCCGGGCGCTGGACTGCTCTACACCTCTGTCTCTTCCTAGCCAGCTCACGGGAGGAAGGAGACTGGAGGGCACGAGCAGCGGGACCGCCCTCAGCGAAGAAGGCGATCCGCGAGCGCAATGAGGCGAGACTCATGTTCTCGCAGTGAGAACATGAGGTCCCGGTGAGCGCGGCCTCTGCATGGGGTTTGCTCAGACAGCCGATGCACTCACCGTCCCCATCAGTCTCATGCAGAGGGGCTCTGCATGTGCCACAAGCGTGGCCCGGCATTTTAAGCAATTTGGCGTTTGTGGGGCTCTTTTAGAGTGGCGAGGGCCACTGGAAGCTCTTTTAGAGCGGTTGGAAAACCGCGAGGTAAGCTCTTTTAGAGCGGTAATAAACCGTGGGAAAGATGCTCTAATAGAAGCGCTGGATGGTGGCAGGAGATATGCTGGCGGGAAGCCGGAAGCGGGAAGCGGGTGGCTCTAGACGGCGCTCGGGGCAGCAGTCGATGAGGGCGCCGGCGCTTTCAGTCCGGCGAGCTCAGCAGTCCGCTGCGGGGCCTCTTCAATGGCGGCAGAGAGCGTTCTTCCAGTCAGCTTCTTCCCAGGCGGCGAAGGCTTCAGGCGGCGATCAGCGAGGAGAAGTTGCAGTCGTCGCTGAAGGAGAGAGAACTGAAATCCTATGGCGAAACGCCTGCTTATATAGCCCTAAACCCCGCCCATTTCGGTGGGAATATTCGTGCGCTTTGTCTCCATAGGCCGCGCAGCTGTGCCGCGCCGTCATTGGTTCAACAACTTGTCTATGAGTGAACCAATGACGGCGCAGTTGCACTGCGTTATTGAAAAAGGCTTCAGTAGCGGGGAAAAAGGAGACTTTCCCCCATACGCAGTACGAGAGAAGTATCGAAAGGGAACTTCTTGTTTTCTAGATTAAGGTGAAAATTCAGTTTACTTATAGGCACGTCTTACCCCACTCTCTACCTATACTGCTCACTACTCTTTACAGTTTTTTTCAAATGCTAACATACTTTTGTCCATTCTGTAGTCACATTTTCAAAACTCTAAACACATTTAGCAAAACATCCGTCTGTTGTGATCATATCATTAACACAATTCATGTCATTTTCACACAAAATGCAGTCAATTAACAAATTTCTTAAATGCTTAAATTTTCTTTTCATATAAGCTTACCCCATACCAAAATCATGTATCTTTCTCATCTTATTTGCAAATGCTTACACACAGCAAGTCAGAAATGAAGACCCAATGTTCCAATAATTAAATATAGGATAAAACCTGTACTTTTGCATCAACAGCAGCTCAAAGTATTGAAAAAATATATAAAACAAATACTGAAACAATTGATAAGCATTTTTAATTAGCAGATCGCTGAAATATTGAGAAATAGCAGATTCCAGTCTCAGTTGGAGGCACAGTCAGGTGTTGAATTTATTTCCATTACATGGACACACAGTATAATAGGACTCTGAATCGGATTTGTTCAATGTGGATGAAGAACAACACAGAGGAGCAGAGAGAAAATACTATCTGGGTGAGGGAGAGGAATAGATGAAGGAGGAGAGGAGAAGTTGGATCAGGACAAGGGAGAAGAAGAGGTATGGGAGAGGAGGAAGAATGTGTGCTGGATTGTGCATCTCTGTTTTTTTCCACTTCCACTTACATGTGGAACCTATGAAAGCTTATTTCTGCCATGAATAGAAATAAAAAAAGGTAATTATGTCTTTTTATCTCACAATTCTGACTTTTTAAACTCAATTCCTATAGTTTATATATCACAATTCTGAGGGAAAAAAGTCAGAATTGTGAGATGTAAAATCACATTTGCAAAATAAAAAATAAATAAATAAAAAAATAGAATTGTGAGATAAAAAAATCGCAATTACCTTTTATACTTTTTTATTCTGTGGCGAAAAAAAAAAAAAAAAAAAAGCTTCAACACTAACCAAAGGCCATGTATGTTGGATTTGTTGTTGATCAATGGCAGCAATTTCATGTTTTCATTTCAGTAAAAGCTTCATGTAAAGCTTTTACTACAACAATTCCACTACCACTGTTCCATATATGCAGAATATGTGTGTAGGGCACCAACTAACAACTGGACACCATCCCACCCTCTATGAGGGCACTATCAACTCCACACACCCACCTCCAGAAAGAGATTTCAACCAAGGGGCCAACTGAAGTCCTGCATAGGAGACTCATTTGACCAGTAGCTGCCCTGAGCAATTCTGTTACTTTCTTCTTCCTTTTTCTACTGCACATTCTATAAAATAATAACTCACTTCTGTTGCCAAGAATGCACACATTAAACACTCAACCAATAATAGAGAATGGCTTACATGCATTATACTTTTACTGCAGTAAAAGGAAACGGAATTCTAAAAACAATGGATTTCATATTTTCTGCAGGTAGAACTGAAACATGACAAGAAATGCAGTTTTCATAATGCCATCAACTGTTAGAATATTTTGACGGTCATTGCACTTTGATTGACTATTTGTTCATGATGGATAGAAAACTAGTGCTATTTTTTGACAGAACGACTCGATTTTGAATCTGGTTTGCTGTGTTTTGATAGAGTTAGTATGTGTTGAAAAAGGTTTTTAGCATTTTGAAATGTAGAGTTTGTGTTTATATAACAAAATATGGTTTTGGGCAGAAAATTAACTATTTGGCTAATTGTGTGATGTATGTGTGTTGCTGTGTTAAGAGTTTAGAAAAAGTACTTTAAGTATTGCTAAATGCTTGTTAGCAATTGAAAAAAACTGTAAGACATTACTAAGTGTCCTAATTGTCTACGTATTTCCAAGCTGATGGTTCCGGGGGATTAATGTTAAAGCTCTTGTATGTTCAATTAATTTTGGAGCAAGAACCCCCATAAGGAACCATACTGCCAAAGATAATTGTGTTCAATAAACTCAAGTAACTTGCCAAGTGGTCCTGTCTGAACTGTTAGTATTTTGACAGTCATTGCACTTTGATTGACTATATGTTCATGGTGGATAGAAAACTAGTGCTAGTATTTTGACAGAACGACTCGATTTTGAATCAGGTTTGCTGTGTTTTGATAGAGTTAGTATGTGTTGAAAAAGGTTTTTAGCATTTTGAAATGTACAGTTTGTGTTTATATAACAAAATATGGTTTTGGGCAGAAAATTAACTATTTGGCTAATTGTGTGATGTATGTGTGTTGTTGTGTTAAGAGTTTAGAAAAAGTACTTTCAGTATTGCTAAACGCTTGTTAGCAATTGAAAAAAACTGTAAAATAATACATATGTGATTCTGTACAGTATGTGACAAGTAATGTTGTTGTCACATGATATTACTAAATCTTATGTGATATCGATAAATGAAAATATGTTGAATAGATCCTCTTAAAATCCCTTTTCCCTCAATCAATCAATAAAAAAAAAATCAATAAATAAATAAATACTTAGCTTCTATACAGTAGGTTTATTTGCTACTGCCTTTCATTTCCCTCTCCATGAAGGCTGTGTGTCCTCTTGTTACCTTTCAGAGGAACCAGACTAGAATAGGTGCTATATGTCCCAGACTTCTTTCAGTGTCTCAAAAAGTCTGTTCATAAACCCCCACAGGAGAACCCAGTGAAAAAAAAAAAGCATACCACATTGTACCAAAGTCCACACACCAGCATCTTCATTTGTACCTTCTTCAATATCTTATTTGCTGAGGCAGGGCCCAAGGGGGGCATGACCCGAAAGAGCTCACTGAAATATTGAACTAGCCAGAGGATCACACAAAATATTCAATATTGATACTCAGAGGGGGGTAGTGGGAATGTACAGAACAAAGAAGGAAAAAGAGCAAGAGCGATAGATAGAGAGAGGGGTGGGGGACATCAGCTGAAGTGAGTGGAGAGCAGTGGGCAGCTTTATCTCAGAGAAAGAGAAATTAAACTAGGTGAGGTTCTTTTGCTGCTGTGGTGTAACATGTCTCCAAACAGACACTTTGGGACTGCTGAAGCAGGCAATAAAACTGTTAAACTGAATTGGTTTGTCTGAAAGCTGAGTGGAGCTCTAAACCCACTAGAGTCTCCAATGAACAGTTGTGTATGAATTTTAATGAAAGCAGTGAATCTCCCATTGCATTGCAAGGGAGTTTAGTCTCACTGCCTTTTTCCTGAGACATTCACTAAACATAAACCTGCAGAAATCTATATTACACCCACTGCACACACTATCCATTTGCAGTACATATGCAGTGAAGAAGCAGTATATATGCAATGAGTATGTGCTCATTGTGCTTAGACATAAGATTCATTTGCAATGCACAACTTATCCTTGGTTTCTGTGTACTACAAATACAACAATTAGTTATCGATTATTTTGAGTTACTGAAAAGTTTTTTCCAGCATTGTGAATATCTTTGTAGACAGTACAGTAATACAATCTTTCATATATGTATTCATGTTTAAACATAATAATGTCATATACAGTCTATACAGATTTATATATAAGCAAGTGGGAAAAAAATGCCCAAACATTTAAAAATAACACTTCTCTTATGTGAAAACGTAGTATGAAACGTAGTATTTTATTTAAAACCAAGGTCTGATTCCAACGTTTTGGAATGTGCTGATTTATAATGTCATAGATATTCAACACCTAGGCCTACATCGTTACCACTGTAGCCCCACCAACTGATTTCGCGCATAACAAGTAGTAGGCAAGTAACATAAGTGATGCTAACACTGGATCGAGCAACTAAGCGATAAACTTGACTTTGAAGAGTGCAAAATGTTGTGCAGTGTCAGGTTGTGGAAAAACACAGTTGTTGCATTATGTGGTAGGGGGAAACTAATCCCTGGGGGAGAATTATGTGAGGCATGACCGGAAAGGGTGTTGGAATTAATAATTGTCACAAATTAGACCAGGTGAAAAGAACTATTTTAAAGGGAGATAAATGAAATTAGCCTATTACTTATTAATTATTTTGTTTTTATGAAAAAAATCTCACAAAAAATAAATAAATAAATAAATAAATAAATATCTTGGAGGAAGTTTTTCATTTCACCAATCTGAAGAATTTGTGAAATATTGTTAACTTGTAGAGCCTCTTACTGTGAAGAGTAACTAACAGCTACTAAATAATTTTGATTATTGAATAAGGAAATAAAGTGCATAACATTGATAATTGCATGTGATTGAGTTGAATGTTATTTATAGCAGTTACATGTTATCTTAGGGAAAGTTAAACTCTGGTTTCCCTGCACTAATTGTCAGGTTGGGGTGAAGGAATGAAGCGAGAATTCATCACAGGAATGAAGGGCTTTTATTAGAAAAACAAAAAAACAAAAAAACAAAAAAAAACAAATAAAAACTATCCTGAGGGGGAGAATAAGACTTGAGATGACTGAAAGGGAACCACACAACAGGAAATCTAAAGGCCAGGATACACTGCACGATTTTTGGCTGTCACAGACGAAAGAATGCCACCGTGAAACAATCGTGAGGATTTCTGTGATCGTGTCTCTTAATCGGTGGTCTTATGTCGTACAGTGAGAGAGGTTCAAAGTTGGCTGTTTTCCTGGTCTTGTGACCAAAAATTGCCTACGATCATTTTCTGACAGTGTCAGAAATTCAGCATAATCAACGCAGTGTGTTTGCTGCAACAACCTACGTCTACTGATCAGCCAATAAAAATGTGACACTAAATCAACGCAACATGGCACTAAAACTTAAAACCGTTTACCTTGTAGGGACTCGTTCGACAGACGTTACCAAATGGCTTTATCAGCCAGAGGCATGATTGAACAAAGCTTCGTTTGGTCCAAAAGATCCATTTCCTGACAGGAAAAACCTAGCCTTAACAGAAGTGATGACACAACTTCTTTTAACAAAGGACTCTGTCTAAAGGACTTCTTAGCTCATCAGCAATAAACTAATCAGAACCTATCACGAGGGTCTGATCACATTAAATCTATTGACTCTCTCACAAAACCCTCTTGTATTATCGGACGGAACAGGAAAACACCCATCAATGGATTTAAAGACGAATATGTCCTATCTATACCCCCTTTGTGTGGAGCAATCCATTTTGACCCGGTCACTCGTGACTCCGGTCAAAGTTTAAACTCTATGCTTAAGGACTCAATCTTGAATCTCAAAAGGGACAATCATTTAAAGTATTAACTATATCCAGAATAACACTTGCTATGATGTGATTACTAACATGTTGGAGTCAATGCAGTATATGTTTGTATTCCTGTATGCATTCTCTTTCTCTTGTAATCATTGTTTTAATTGGGTCAGTCTAGTAATATGTGTGTAAGAAGTGTGTCATGTTTGAGTTCAAAATGCAGAATTTATAATTCTCTGTAATTCTGTGTGAATGAAACATTGAAATTCAGTATCAGGAAAATATTAGGAAACGTTATAAAGTTGTTAGTAAAACAGGAGAATATTCCACAGATATCACGCAATGTGATCAATAGACAATAGACGAGGCGTGTCTAATCTCCGTAGCAACGTCTCATTGGAGGATCGCTCCTTTAAAACTATGCTGTCCAAACAAGCTAGTGCTGGAAGTCAGAAATCGGTCAGAAATCGGTCAAAAGGTCGGTCAGAAGTCGGACTGAAGCACAGTAGTTGAAGCCCAGTAGCCGAAGCACCGCTACTTTGACCACGGCGGAAAAGTCGCATGGGTCATTGAGAACTGATTGACCGGGGCTGATTTTCCATCTAACAGTCGCCGACTTCAACCACGAGCCGCGCAGCTGACCATTCAACAGCCGTCACATCCAGACTCCAAAACACTCCGTGAAATATCTGACTAAAGTCTCCAAAGAAGAAAACTGCTCAGAACAGCGCGTCTCACCAGCCGGCAACAGCTTTAAAGCTTCTGTGCAACCCACGAAGGGCTTTCCCGAGAAGACGTCACCTGAGAGACAGCCAATCCAGAACGGGGATCCGCTGCACGCGAGTCGCAGAACAACCCGATTACCTCAGCTGTCAGAGCAAACGCAGGTACAAGCAAACTTCTCTCTCTTGCTGGAAACTGGTGAAACTCCTTTAAACCTAAAGAATCAAGCCAAAGCTCTGCTTTTGTGATTTTCCTCAGGTTGCGATGTTTAGTTAGTATTTGGGACTTTCTTCATAACTCATATCAACTCCGTGAATATGTGTGTGTGTGTGTGTGTGTGTGCGCGTATGAATGTGTGTGTGTGTTTAGCCTTAGTCTCCTGTAATCATTAGAAGTAGTCAATAAAGCTTGTTTTGATTTTCACATATACGAGTTTCTTGTGCTGTGTGTCAAATTACTGCCTTAAACTTAAAAGATCAAGTTACCTCTTGCTTATAATAATATAATAATTATAATCATAATAATCATAATAAAATATTGTTACTGTTGGCCACAGAATAATATTTTATCCAGAATTGGTAGAATACTTTAACCTCAATTTTTCGCTGGACGAATAATTGATGAAGTGTTAAATATTAATTCTGAATGATTTACAGTGAATCAATTGCAGTTGATTCGATTCTTATTCCCTGTAACTTAATTCTTTATACTTAATTGAGCTAATAAATGACCTAAGGTCCTTACAACCTCAAGCTCTTTTCCCTTTCTTATTTTGCCGCTGCTTCGTTTTTTTTTTTTTTTTCAGCACACATAAAATCTAGAACTGCCAAAGTGTGATTCAACATGGTATTTTTGTTTACCACTAGCACATGCTGATGACGTTTTATTCCTCTATAGAAACTTGCATCGTAGCCTATGAGTCAATAGTCGTACAGTCTACATGCATGTCGTGCCGAAGTTCAGTGGATCCATGTCACACAGTGTGATTTGTATTGGATCTTAAAGGATTGCTAAAAGGTGGTAAATGACAACCAAGCAGGAAACATGGAGGAAAATGCAGGGCAGTGGTCAAATGCTGGAGTTCACTCTTTGGGAAGAACATTCAGTTCAAGAAAAAATTAAAGGCTCATACAGAAACAAATCTGTTTTTGAGGAGATTCTTGTGTGTAGTGCAAGAACCCCCCTTTAAAGTGCCCCTATTATGGCATTTGGACAGGTTCCTATTTTTGTTTTGGGATTCCCCAACAACAGATTTACAAGCATGCAAGGTCAACAAACACTTTCATTGTCTTATAATATGCATTTATTTTTACCTTATTTGCTCAATGACTCCCAAAGGATTCGCTCAACGATTCATTTTTCCAACAATTCAACTCCTCATTTGCGTGACGCTAACCTGTGGTGATTGGTCAGATGACTTCTGCTGGTTAACACGGTGTACAGTATACAGTGCTTGCATCACTTACATAGTATAATAATAATGATGGTACTCTGCTCTGTTCTAAAAATTGTAGTGGTTTTGGATTAGCCTCACATGAGGGCACCACAAATGTAGTGATTTATGGTCTTAAATATTAACATTTTGTATTAAAATTAATATTGAGTCAGATATTCCAATATTTCGGGGCATCAGTCAAGGACTCTCACCTTGACAATAAAGAACAATCATGGAAGATTGTTGACTGAATTAGAATTTTAAAAATGGGAGGAAGTTTGTCATCTGACTAATCTGAAGGATTTAGTGAGATTTGGGCGAGCTTGTAGATCCTCTACAAGTGTATGTATATATATATATATATATATATATATATATATATATATATATATATATATATATATATATATATATATATATATATATATATATAATCACAAAAAGATATACAAGAGTAAAATATCACACTCATTAAATACTACAAAGGAAAATGACTAAACTACTAAGAAAAGTGAATCAATCAAAAAGAAACTACAAACTACTACACAAATGGACATTAACAAAATGAATGCCAATTAGATGAGCAACGGATTGGACGAAGCAATGAATGGGTAGTTAGTAGTCTATGGGGGAGTCAATTGTGGTCTTTGTGTAATCCAGAGAACTGTAGTTCAGATGGTGGTCGGTCCGTAGAATCTTCTGTAGGTTGGAGGTACCTGAGTTATGCATGTGTGGGATTACACATTTAATAATCTGTTTAAGATCTGTTGATCCTACATACTGACATCACCTCACATGAATTACTAAGGTGAAGTGTATTGTATTTAGCGTGTTAAGGTAAAGATAATGACATTCTAAGGAGATCAAGGCAGGCAGACATAAACCTTTTGTCTTCATGCACTTCCTTACCATTTGGCATGACAAGCTCAAGATACAGCTGTCCTTTTGTCTCTATGATAATGTAAAGGTATGGGCGATACTGTCAGACTGATTGGGTTAGCACCTATGCATTTGAATGCTTTGATCTTCCTACTGGAAGTCAAACTATGTGTGAATGTTTACAAAGTCTTAGTTCTCGTGACCAGCTACTGTTTATACTATTTGGGGTACTATTATCTACACAGTCGGGGGTAATTTCCTGTATTGTCTTTAGATGCTTTTGTTTTAGTGGTCACTTCTAAGGCTTTGTGTAAGGGCAACACCTTTAAGGACTGCCCACTGAATGCCATATAAAACATCATGTATACACTGCATTAGTTAGACTTGGATGACTACAGCGATGCACAGCGCGTTTCTCAATAAAGAGTAACTTCTGCTTGAATGATATCCCAATGTCTCCTGGTCTCTTCTTCAACGAGGAAAGCGTTTCCAACACATGTCAGGAACCAAAGTCCTCTGCAGAAGCAGTTGGGCTGCTTGAAGGTCAGTGCAGGTTTATTCGCAAGAGTATAACCTTGGTCGTGCTATTGTTCTTCCCTCGTCAGGTCAGAAACTCAGAACAAGGGTTTGTTCATTTGGGAAAGCTTTTAACCCTTCTCTTTGGGGAGAGGATTACTAATCCCCACCTTTTCTTTCATCCTGTGGAACTTGTTGCATTGTCTCAAAATACACAGCTAAATAAAACAATGTCTTTAGGACCTTGGACATGCTTTATTTCTGTTTCAACCCTTTCTCAAAGTTCTTGTGGCAGTCCAAACTTGATGTGCATTGGTTGAGGTATCACATTTCTGTCTCAGTGGGTGCGATTGCTTTGGCTTTTATTACAGGTGTGGTTTCCACTGTATGTGCACAGTTTCCTATTTCCAGTAAAAAAGACATACAGGGAGTGCAGAATTATTAGGCAAGTTGATTTTCTGATCATATTTTTTTCCCAAGCACATTTTACCAATTCCAATCCACATCAATCTTAATAACTACTATTAATATTGTTTTTAATCATTTATAAGTGATATATAATTGTTCATGAAGGCTGGAAATGAAAAATGCCTTATATTCAGGTGTGCAGAATTATTAGGCAAGTTTTCTTTTACAGGCAAAATGAGCCAAAAAAAGAGATTTAACTCAGACTGAAAAGTCAAAAATTATTAAATACTCATGAGAAGGACGCAATACTAATGCAATACTAGAAATTGCAAAGTTAAAGCATGACCAAGGGACAGCAAAATGCTCATTGGGTCAGCGGGGTCAGACAAAAACAGGTGGAAAAGAAAAGACACATGTTAACTGCAAAATAATTAAGAATTAAGGTGAAGAATTAAGTGTGAAACCATCAGGAACCCTTTAGTTCCAGCGCCACCATTTTCCAGAACTGCAACCTACCTGGAGTCTCCAGAAGTGCAAGGTCTCAGGATCTCAGAGACTTAGGTTAGCTAAAGAATCCTAAAAAATGACCTGCACTTGATAAGAATCACAAGCTGAAGTGTTATAAAATACATGAAGACTGGGTTTTAATAGGGCTTATAGACAGACAGCTTGAGAATGACTCCTGATGGACCAGCACCACATCCTCTTGTACCACTGTTTGAAGAATTTATCCAGAATCTGGCAGTAAGGTGTTTGAGTTCACTTTTAGTCCATCTCTTATCCTGAAATGTCTGTCTTGCAGAGATGGACTAAAAATGATCTTCCAAAACTTACTGCCAGATTCTGGAAGATAAATTCTTCAAACAGTGGACAAGAGGATGTGGTGCTGGTCCTTCAGGAGTCACTCTCAAGCTGTCTGTTTATAAGGCCTATAAAAACCCAGTCTTCATGTATTTTATAACACTTCAGCTTGTGATTCTTATCAAGTGCGGGTCATTTTTTAGGATTCTTTAGCTAACCTAAGTCTCTGAGATCCTGAGACCTTGCACTTCTGGAGACTCCAGGTAGGTTGCAGTTCTGGAAAATGGTGGCGCTGGAGACTAAAGGGTTCCTGATGGTTTCACACATAATTCTTAATTATTTTGCAGTTAACATGTGTCTTTTCTTTTCCACCTGTTTTTGTCTGACCCCGCTGACCCAATGAGCATTTTGCTGTCCCTTGGTCATGCTTTAACTTTGCAATTTCTAGTATTGCATTAGTATTGCGTCCTTCTCATGAGTATTTAATAATTTTTGACTTTTCAGTCTGAGTTAAATCTTTTTTTTTGGCTCATTTTGCCTGTAAAAGAAAACTTGCCTAATAATTCTGCACACCTGAATATAAGGCATTTTTCATTTCCAGCCTTCATGAACAATTATATATCACTTATAAATGATTAAAAACAATATTAATAGTAGTTATTAAGATTGATGTGGATTGGAATTGGTAAAATGTGCTTGGGAAAAAAATATGATCAGAAAATCAACTTGCCTAATAATTCTGCACTCCCTGTATAGGACATTGTCAAGTATTCCTGTCCATTTTTTTTTTTTTTTTTTTTTTTTTTTTTTTGTGGTTTCAAGCCAATATGTATTGAAATTGTCTTTTTTTGGTGCATTTCTTTGTTCTTGCTGTGTTCTAGCCAGAACCTGTTTGGTAGTCCTAGGAGTCCATGGCCATTCAAACCTTGGACTCAGGCATGGAGGGCTGAGGTGAGCAAATCCAACTCATGATGAGATTAGCCTGTGATTAATGGGCTGTTGATGTCATCTTTCCTGCCCTCCACATTTGGCAGTCCTGATTACAATAGTCATTTAGTTGTCTTTGAGGGTCCTATCACACTCTTTTGTATTAATTAAGGTGGGACAAAAAGATGTCTGTTGTGAAGCTCTGGTGCCATCATGTGCTGTTCACTACAAAATAAAGACTCAGAGAGGAAATAAGTTGTTTTATGTTTATGTTAGTGCACCTAGCCCACAGCTTGGTGGTAAACACCCAAACAGTCATGGTATATGTGTTAGCCCAACGCAGAAACATATTGATAAAGCACTGCAGTTGTACACAAACGTATTGCTCTATTCTTTATCATAACTCCAAATAATAACAATGAAAAACATTTGACACATTTCTAGACAATTGCAAGCGAACATATATTGATGTTAGCTGGTTAGCCGGAGACCTACAAGCTGCGCGGAGCGTACATGAACACACACAACTAAATACACATTGTGCATGGTACAGAGAACATAACAACAACAATTATTAATCATATATTTGTAATTCGGAGTAGGAAGAAGCTGATCCAAATAAACTGGCTACTGACCCATCCTTCAATAACAACCAGCTTGTGAATCCCTCGTTGAACACATTTCGTTTGAAGAAAAAGTCGTTAGTAAAATGGCGGAAACACAGCAAAAGGTTCGGGCTATACTGCTGTAGTATCGTTGTAAAGATGAACTTTAACCACTGATACTTTACGTATTGGCAGTGTTTGAGGGGTTTCCTCAAAGTTTTCCCTGGTGTCTATGTGCGCAATAAGTGGGCGGGCATGTTTAGTTTTGATGTCACAATGAAAAGGCTTGGGATTCATTTTACAAACTTTATATACTGTTTATAACTTCATATACTGTGCACTTTCAGATTTAAAACTTTGCAGGATGGTTTCATTCACTTAGAGCTATGTTACACACTACATTAAAAAGGTAATTTTCAAAAATCCATAATAGGGGCAATTTAAGCATGTGCAATGTTCATAGGGGGCAATTTGCGTGTAGGACGGGTGGGACACGTCCCTACCACCAGGGTCGATATTGTCACCACCACTTTTTGAAACATCTCGCGGCACAGATGTATCTAATACAAAAGAAACATCTCTGGTTGATTAGCAATTCATTCATTTGTGCATTTGTTCATTTTGCATTGTATTTGAAATCATGTTGAGTACACTTTGCCTCTGTTATCAGTGGCACAACAATGTTTTCTTGGCACTCATGCATGCTGGGCAGTCTTCTGTAAGGACTTAGCCTATTTATTAGCTCAATTTAATTGTTACAGGGAATAAGAATTGAATCAACTGTAAATGATTCACTGTAAATGATTCAGAATTAATATTTAACACTCCATCAATTATTCGTCCAGCGAAAATTGAGGTTAGAGTATTTTACCAATTCTGGATAAAATATTATTCTGCGGCCAACAGTAACAATATTTTATTATGATTATTGTTATTATTGTAATTATTATATTATAAGCAAGAGGTAACTTGATCTTTTACGTTTAAGGCAGTAATTTGACACACAGCACAAGAAACTCGTATATGTGAAAATCAAAACAAGATTTATTGACTACTTCTAATGATTACAGGAAACTAAGGCTAAACACACACACACACATACATACATGCACACACATTCGCGGAGTTGATGAGTTATGAAAAGTCCCAAGTTCAGTGCTAACTTAACTCATAACCTGAGGAAAATCACAAAAGCAGAGCTTTGGCTTGATTCTTTAGGTTTAAAGGAGTTTCACCAGTTTTCAGCAAGAGAGAGAGAAGTTTGCTTGTACCTGCGTTTGCTCTGACAGCTGAGGTAATCGGGTTGTTCCGTGACTCGTGTACAGCGGAATCCCGTTCTGGATTGGCTGTCTTTCAGGTGACGTCTTCTCGGGAAAGCCCTGTGGGTTGCGCGGAAGCTTTGAAGGATGCTGCTGGCTGGTGTGGTGCGCTGTTCTGAGCGTCTGGCTTGAGCGGCTCTCTTCTTGGGAGACTTTGGTCAGATATTTCACAGAGGGTTGCGGAGTCTGGATGTGACGGCTGTCGAATGATCAGCGGCGCAGCTCGTGGTTGAAATCGGGTGTTAGATGGAAAATCAGCCCCGGTCAATCAGTTATCAATGACCCATGCGACTTTTCCGCCGTGGTCAAAGTAGCGGTGTTTCGGCTACCGGCTTCTGACCGATTTCGAGCGATTTCTGACCGACTTCTGACTGACTTCGGACTTCCAGCTTCTGACCGATTTCGAGCGATTCCTGACCGACTTCTGGCTTCTGACTTCCAGCACTAGCTTGTTTGGACAGCATAGTTTTAAAGGAGCGATCCTCCAATGAGACGTTGCTACGGAGATTAGACACGCCTCGTCTATTGTCTGTTGATCACATCGCGTGATATCTGTGGAACATTCTCCTGTTTTATAACAACTTTATAATGTTTCTTAATATTTTCCTGATACTGAATTTCAATGTTTCATTCACACAGAATTACAGAGAATTATAAATTCTGCATTTAGAACTCAAACATGACACAATTCTTCCACACATATTACTAGACTGACCTAATTAAAAACAATGATTACAAGAGAAAGAAAATGCATACGGGAATACCAACATATAATGCATTGACTCCAACATGTTAGTAATCCCATCATATCATGCGTTATTCTAGATATAGTTAATATTTTAAGTAATCGACAATTGTCCCTTTTGAGATTCAAGATTGAGTCCTTAAGCATAGTTTAAACTTTGACCGGAGTCACGAGTGACCGGGTCAGGATGGATTGCTCACACAAGGGAGGTATTGATAGGACAGATTCGTCTTAAATCCGTTGATGGGTCTTTTCCTGTTCGTCCGATAATACAAGAGGGTTTTGTGAGAGAATCAGTAGATTTAATGTGATCAGATCCACGTGATGGGTTCTGATTAGTTTATTGCTGATGAGCTAAGAAGTCCTTTAGACAGAGTCCTTTGTTAAAAGAAGTCACGTCATCACTTCTGTTAAGGCTAGGTGTTTCCTGTCAGGAAATGGATCTTTTGGACCAAATGAAGCTTTGTTCAATCATGTTGTTCATTGATAAAGTCATTGGTAAGTTCTGTCGAGCGATGCCCTACACTTCACATGAACGAGCACTTCAATCTATCGCTTAACGCTGTTGCAGAGACTCTCTATTTATTCCAGTGAAATCACGAAAAAAAAAAAAAATACACATAAATGTGTGCATGCTCTTGATATACAATCACTGATGAACATTTTAGGTTTTAAGAAAAAAAAAAATACATTATATGAGGGCGGATTAGAACCCAGAACCTTTGGCACGCTGAACAAAAGTTCTACCACTAGTCCATCAGGACAATCTAACATTAACTACACAGTTCTGGCATGAAACTCTAATGGGCAGGCTAATAGGTCCTTTAACACAACCTGCTAATTATCACATCATTATCTATAGGTCACAGATAATTGGTTCCTGCTGTATTAGTAGCCAATGAGCTTGCATGCTTAATCTTTAAATACATGAGTTAGTAATTGCTTAGCAGCGCAACGTGCTTCAGAAATCATCTAAGATAAGTACATGGGTTCTTATACTATCAAGCGCAAGTTCTGCCGGGAAGACTCAAATGTTACGTCACTTATTAATTCAGATCTAACCAATCATTATCTAACACTTGGAGTATAAAAGATTGGTACTTACACTTGTCTGAGTTCGCAGATGCTGACGCAAACTTTCACGTCGGTGCGGGATATAGCTCGTTTAAAATTCAGCCTGTCTCGTCGTTATCCATTAAATCACTGATATTTCAATCTAAAACCCAAGCTTCAGTGAACCACTGTAAAACAATATTCCTCTCTCGATGCATGCACAGACTATTATAGTGATTATCAATAATCAAACAGATTACAAAATGTTTGCGTATATTGATTTACTACTCCATGTAAAAATGTTAATTTTAGACGGGGTAGCTACAGTGTCATTTGAGTTCATGTCAGCCTATCATTTCGAATGTTTGAGCTGTTACGGCAATAGGAGAAAGATTCCCGTTTAATTTCAGAAGCATGCAGGTTCTCCCTAAACGGATTTCTTTTGTTTCGAATTTCGTCTCGGCAATATCATCAAAGGGTTAGTCACGGCTGCAATCTTCACCATCCTCGCCTCTTCACTACGGATTAGCCATTTCATCTCAGTGATAAGTATTTTCATCGTGTTATCCACCTTGGTGTTTATCGGGCGAAGAATCGTCTTCTTCTCTCTTTTCACATTCATAATCAGTATTATGCAAGCGCACGCATTTGTTAGTCAGAGCGCTTGTTAAACGTTGTAGTGCTTGTTCGTATTGTATAGCCTTTAGCACGTTGTAATGATCATCCACATATTTCAAGTACCATTCGTTTAGGACAAAACAAAGAATGGCATACCATATCCGGATATCGTTGCAAGGCTTGGAAAACCCCATTGCGGTTTAAACCTTAAAGCAACACACCCACATCATTACATTGTAATGTAGTCTAGATCTTTCTAACGAGACATTGTATTCTATATATCGAGACATTGTATTATCGAATATTGCAATTCGTCATAAAATCATCAGTTTACTCAAATAATTCTTTGGAATTTAATAGTAATTCTAGAACGATTGGGCTGATCTGATGTATGGCATGTAAGAATCTTGGGACATGTGGTGGTCTCCACCTTAACGGTCGGTGCATAAGAATAGGGATAGGACTCAGGAAGAATTATGTTCATGGATGTGAATATTAACGTCATTGTAGTATGAAGCAGAGCAGGACCGAATGTTGTGGGAACTGAACGAGGCCGCTGGGGCGACTGCGCAACACACGCCTCAAGAGCAACGGGACTTTTATTATGACAGAGTCGCCGGCGCTGCTTGCGCTTTTCCGGTCATGAGTATGAGGTAACATAGCTGTTTATTATAATTTTAGTGTGTTGAAAATTATGTTATAACATTACTGTGTGCGTTCACTCGGTGGCTGCTATGAGACGCTTGTTACACATTGCAGTAAGATATATTAAATAAAATCAATCTCATTGCTGGATGTTTCGTGTTGATAAATGATAAATTCATTTTAAAACGTATTGTATGATGGAGAAAATGCTGTGTTACTGTTAATAAAAATAAAGCTGCATCTGATTATGCTATGTTAGCTACTTGACAAAAATAGTGTTTTTCTCTGAGGCATAGTACTCACCAAAATCAAGGATATTAGATTTAAACAATGACTAATCATGTTGAGCTATTTATCATCAATTGTTTTTTTGTCTATAGATATATCAAAACAGTTGTTCCCTTGTCTATTAAAATGTGTAATATTTTAAAGCGTCTTGGTGTTTCCATGGTTACTACAAATCAAAACCGGAAACCGAAGTAATGCAGGTATGACGCCATTGACAGGCGACTCCTCACACGTCCCGGAGCCTTGGTTAAAATTGTAATTTTTTTCACAATTTAAATATAGTTGGAAACATTGGGATATTGTAAGTACTCAAGTAAACAAAAAATATAACACTGGACTCGTGGTTTTCCGATATTTACAGCAAAAAAATATTACTTATTGCACCTTTAAATGTAATAATAGTGTTTATATTTTCAGGTAAGTATTTAAGTTCAGGAAATGGATAAATTAAATGTAAATAACACTGCATCGTCTAAACCGCATAAAACTAAAATCTATTTCAGTGTGAAATTGTGGGTGTGATCGTAATGAGAGACGGATATCAGTGCCAAGCGAATCCCAGGGTATAGCTATAAAGGATAAGATGATTCATTCTACCAAATACTTCCAGTGCTGAAATATTACTCATACTTGTCAGTTTATTTGTCAAATTAAAAATCGTGAGATAAAGCAGATATGTTTTACTTGGTCTTAGCGTCATACTATCATACTAATCTGCATTTGAGCGTGTTTAAAGTTTATGCAGTTCTGTGTATTAGTCTGTCGACTGTAAGCTAGATCAAATTATAATATCCTGACGATATTCTAACATTTCATCAATTAGATTTCGCATTGCGCTGATCCCCTACAATTAGCACATCAGTTTTCTGTGTTCGTTACCTAAGCAATAAGCGCTGTATGCTCAAGGACTTTTGATATAACCCACGCGTGCCCATCCAAACACAAATAGATGGTACACACATTTTGGTGTTCACAGAAAATAGTGTGCTCATCTTCAGGACCTGAACGCATGCAACTTGGTCTAATCACTGCAATTTCTGTGACGTGACTATTGTGGATGTGTTCATCGCGATTGTGCTGCCTACCGCATTTCAAACATCTGGATTTATTGCGTTCAGTACTCTGCCCCTGCCTGGTTATAAGCATTTTGCTTGTGCTTATCGCGCCCCATCTCCTGTGCAGGGAAGTTTTTCTCTTCACCGAGGTTCTGACTGCTAGATGGAGTCCTGTTGGCTAAGTTCCATCAAGCCACTAGCATGGTTTAGAAATTTTCCTAACAGCAGATGAAGAGGACTGCTGTGTGCTCAATGCTCAACTCAAATGCTCATTACAATCAGTAATTTTCTGCAAATACTGGTGGGGGTGGTATGTTTCTTGTTTTCATCATTGCTTCCGTATTTTTAGCTTCTATAGCTTTAACGTATTTCTAACGCGGCCTTGTCTTTATGTGGCCTATCGTGGCCTTGTCTCCGTGTGGCCTATCGTGGCCTTGTCTCCATGTGGCCTATCGTGGCCTTGTCTCCGTGTGGCCTATCGTGGCCTTGTCTCCATGTGGCCTATTGTGGCCTTGTCTCTATGTCGCTTTTTATCTCCCTTTCTTGTTCTTTATCCTTCTCTCATCACGTGTTAAGTAATTTCATGCAAATACTGGTGGTGGTATGTTTTTGTATTTTCATCATGCCATTTTCAGCTTCTATAGCCTTATGATTTTCTGAGGCTCATCACAGCCTTGTCTCCATGTTATCTCCTTTTCTTGTTCTTTCTCCTTCTCTTAGTAATTCACGCAAATACTTGTGGTGGTGTATGTTTGCTGTATTTCTTCATACTATTTTCAGCTTCT
>NW_025953490.1:0-32987 GCF_018812025.1 Megalobrama amblycephala | reverse complement strand
CTACACTCAAAAGGCGAGAGGCCCGTGGATGACACTGGCAGCGAGTTATGTGTGTACTCAACCCATGAGATTTGTTGGCTCCAGGAGCAGGGATTCTGAGACACCAAACATCGTAACACTCGCTCTAAATCCTGGTTAGCCCACTCTGTCTGGCCATTGCTCTGAGGATGAAAACCATATATATATATATATATATATATATATATATATATATATATATATATATATATATATATTGTTACAGACAGAAGGGCAGGAGACTACAGATATGGAAATAGATGACAGTTTATTGATGAACAGTTCATTAATGTCATTACATGACTCTAATTGGACTCTGGAACATTACATTGACTTGACTCTGCAACTGAGCGGCTCAGCATACACTGTGGGGGTAGTAGAGGATGATTTTAAGATGGCCGCCACTCCAGAGCCTCGTCACGTCTCAGCAGGTCTTCCAGAACTTTGTCACGTTTCAGCAGATCTTCCAGAGCCTCGTCACGTCTCAGTAGATCTTTCAGAGCCTCGTCACGTCTCAGCCAAGGTGGCTGCCACACCTGAGCCCTCAGCCAAGATGGCTGCCACGCTTGAGCCCTCAGTTGAGATGGCTGCCATGCCTGAGACCTCAGCTGAGATGGCTGCCACGCCTGAGCCCTCAGAGATTGCAGTGCCGGCCATTATGGCCACAGCCATTTGGTGTGTGTGTGAGCTGCACACACATCGAATCCAGTCCATGAATCCGCTCCAGAGCCCGCTCCAGTCCTTGAATCCGTTCCAGAGCCCGCTCCAGTCCATGAATCCGCTCCAGAGCCCGCTCCAGCCCATCAGTCCGCTCCAGAGCCCGCTCCAGCCCATCAGTCCGCACCAGAGCCCGCTCCAGCCCATGAGACCGCTCTGAGGGGGGCTTTGTCATCTTTCCAGTCTGTGTTTCCCTGATTTGTGTGAAGACTTTTGTTATTTCTTGTCTTGTGCCATGTTTTGTAGTTCTTTGTAGTTTTTTATGTTGATTAGTTTTTCCAGGTGTTTCCTATTGGCCACTCCCCCTTGTTACCTTGTTTAACGTGTTTCCCTGTGTGTATATATAGCCCTTGTGTTTTTCTTTTGCTTCTGTCAGTCGTTGATGGTGTTCATGTGTTCGGTTGTTTTTTTTGTTTTTTTGTTTTTTTGGAAAGTCTTGTTTTCTTTTTCTTCTGGATTTCTTTTGTCATCCTCATGTGGACTATTTGCCTGTTTCACAGTCTGAATTATCTGTTATTTGACTTTTATTAAATCTGTGTGTGCACTTGGATTCACCCTGGCCTCATCCTTGCCTATCCGTTACAATTTTAACATTATGAATATATTTTCTTTAGTAAACACTTGTTCTAATAAAACAAAGTGTTAAGAAATTGTGATAATTACCTCATTTTATTTTGTAACATTATTTGAAAATTGTTTTTTATTGTCATGTTATTATGCACTATTATTTAAAAAAAAAATATTTATCTCAAATTAAAACAAATTAGATATTTCATTAAAATGCTTATTTTCTGGTTTAGAAAGGTGCACATTTTTTAACAATCTGTGTTACACATTGATAGTAAATTAAAACCTATATTTCATGAGACATTGTAGGCAAGCTGTGTTTCCAATATGTATACACTGTGTATAATGTTTGAGCATTATGTTTGCCTCTTTTTCTTCTCTTCATTTGTTTGTGGTTTTACATAATAAAGATCATCAGCAAAATCTAAGACTGCTTTCTGGAATTCTTCTAGTTTACTCATTGCAAGCTGGTTTGAAAATAATAGTGTTAGTATTCTAGCATGGAATCACTTTTATTATTATTACTATTATTATTATTATTTCTATTGACAATAGATATAACTACACCAAATATCATGATTGGTAATTATTTGATAAAAAGTATGTGTGTATGTATATATATATATGTATATATATAGCTTATATTCTGTAGTTAATAATCTGATTTGATAAAATATGGATGTCTCCTTTATTCTTTCAGTTAAGAAAGTTAATCTGTGATTGTGAGGAGATAATTTAATGAAAACGGGTTAGAATTCAGAGAGGTGAAAACTATCACATTTAGTGCATATACCTTTAAAAACTAAAAGGTGAGTGATTGCGCAATTGAACAAATATCTTTAATTTATTCAAACTTGGTTTTCTGTGTAACACTATTACAACAGAAACAAAGCAGGTTATTTGGAGGCTTTTATAAGATGTCTGATTTTTTTGCGGATATCAGGAAAGTTTAGACCATAAACAATAGGGTTTACAATGGGTGGTACAACAATAAATTCAAGTGAAATGACAACAGTCAGCGCTATAGGAAGTTCCCCATTCACAAATCGACTCAAAGTGAGCTCACACAAAACAGCAACTGAGAAATTTAAAAGGATCACTATGTGTGGAATACAAGTTTGATATGCTTTGCTCCTGAACTCTCGTGTGCTTCTTTGACAAATAATAATAATTCTGACATAGGTATATATTATAAAACTCAAAGGGATAAAAATGGTAGTGATCAATACAATCAGGCCATAAATATTATTAACTGTATTGTTTACACATGAGAGTTTGACAATTTCATAGTTGTGGCAGTACACCCTTAACATTTTGTTACCACAGATTGTCAGCCTGCCAGTCAAAAGACAACCAATACCAACAAAAGTGATTGGATAAAGCCATGCTATAACTATTAGAAAAGCTAGTAACCGTGTGGTAATTATGTTGTTGTAATGCAAAGGTTTGCTGATTGCAACAAACCTATCAAATGCCATTAGCATTAATATTGTAAGCTCAAAAGATGCATATGAGTAAATGACAAAAGTCTGTATGATACATGCTTCAAAGGAGATTTTGTGTGTATCATAGAGCAGGTCTGTCAGTAACCTTGGGAAAAAGCCAGCTGTACCATATACAGAGTTGATGGACAAGCATGAAATCAGAATGTACATGGGCTGGTGCAATGTCTTTTCCAGAAATATTACAAGAATAATAATGACATTAAAGCATATGACAGCACAGTAAAAAATAAACCCCAATGTGAAAAAAGCATATTTTATGCTCCCAAGATTTTCAAACAACATGAAGTAAAAGTATGTTCCATTCTCCATTTTCCTTTCACAAGAAATACTTTCATTGACCTGAAAAATAGAGCAAACAAAATTTGTGTTTTTTACATATAAATAAAAAAAATAAACAATCAGCTTAGAATATTTAGACTCATTGTCTTATACCATTTAATGTGACCTTAAATTTAAAGTCTTAAGTTAGATTAGTAATATAACAATTATCAAATTAAATGAATGTTGATTTATTACTGTGCTAACCAGTCTAAGATTTTTTTTTTTTTTTTTTTAGAAATACTCTCTGTTATATACTCTGAAATGACCATCATTGCATCTTCAGGTAATGAGCTCTATTTGTGTTCTGATTCAGTGAGACTGTGGAGTCACCAGTGTGTGCTAGTGTTTTTATGGTATCTAACATGACTCAGGAGGCCTGCTGTGGCATAAGTGCTGCAAAGTCCTCTGAGGTTTGATTTCACTGGAAACATTTTAGCCTATATGTAAAACATACATAAATTTAGCATAATTCTGCATTTAGTGCTTTCCAAACTTTTCCAACAAATAATTAGAGCCAGCATTTTTCATCATTTTCTCAAAACTTTCATTGCACCCAAAATACATTGTTGTATGAATATCTGAACATGTAATATATCAAAAGAAAGAACAGAGCTTATTACAGCTTCATGGATTTTTTTTTTTTTTTCAACTACTGATTGTGGCTAAGTGGGTAAGTATAATAAAAAAATAAATAAAAAAGAAACAGCATTTGAATAAAAGGCTGATAAAATTGTGTTTGTTTTTCTTCTCGAAGACTGTCTAAACATTTTTGGAGTAGATTGCATCAATCAACACCCCAAAGCACAGTCCTATAACTCTTCCTGGGTCAACATTTCATTATAAGGTTAGGCAGGTTTGATTTATATGCTGTTTAATGTTCAGTGATCACGTTATTTTGCATGTGCATACACTCTTAGAAGGAATGTGTAGAAAAAAATTACATAAATTATGTTTAACACTCTAATTTACACATTTTATGTCAATATTAACTAAAAATGTGTAAAATAAAACATAATCTCTTTTACACATATATGTGTAGTTTAAAAATGAACACCACTTGGGAATTTACTCACAACATTTAACACAATATGTGTAGACTGATATACTTAACACACTTCCTCCCGGTTTGACAGACAAGGCTTTAGCTAGTTCTAGACTGAAATGCATGTTTGAGCTGAAAGTAACTTGCACTGACATATCTTAAAATGTCAGAGGGGTAACACTTTAGAATACTCTTTCTTACTTACTGCATAACTAATAAGGAATTACTGAAGAACTAATAGGTAATTCTTCATTAACACTCAAGTCACTACTGTTAACTACTAAGGCAAATTTTTCATTTTCAGTATATAATAGAATTTTATGATTTTGTTAAGTAACAGTTAGCTAATCAATAACTAATGAATTCTGGCATATGTTCTTAAGAAGTACTATTAATTATCTACTAATTAATGTTCAAGAACAATAACTATGAAGTAACTACTAATGAACAAACACAATTATATTGAGTTGTGGCCCTTTCTTATTTACTAAGGTTATCTATAGTAGTATTATGAAAAATGCAATATTAATAAAATACAATAATGTCAGGACACAGACGGAGGCAGAGGGGTGAGTGAACACAGATGTTTATATGAACACAGGTAATAGAGATTGCAGGTGAGTAGATGAACAAGCACTTTAAAACAGGCACTTAGCTGAGAGTAATGAGAGTTCTTATTTGTAGGTTGGGAATATAACATGGAGCAGACGATGATGGTGAGAAGCTCTCTGTTCCTGATGTCATAATTTTGCTCCGCCAGGGATAGCTTCTTGGAGAAGATGGCACATGGATGGAGTCGTTGTAGGTCACCCTGCCGCTGTGATAACACCACCCCGATCCAAGGTGGGGGATGCGTCAACTTCGACGGTGAATGGTAGATCATGGTCTGGATAGACCAGGATAGGAGCGGTTGAGGAAGGCTTCTTGGAGCTTCTTGGGCAGATGGACTCCAGGACAGAGACTTGGGCCAGCCTTTGAAGAGCGAGATGAGGGGTGCACTGAGGAGACTGTAGTTGTGGATGATGCGACGGTAGAAATTCGCAAACCCCAGGAAACATTGTAGCTCCTTGACAGTTGTGGGTAATGGCCAGTTGCGGATGGTTTCCACCTTCCTCTGCTCCATCTGGATGCTGTGTTGGTCTATGACATATCCCAGGAAGTGTACGGAGGTGGTATGGAACTCGCACTTCTCCAGCTTGAGTTATAGATGGTGTTGGCGTAGCTTCTCGAGGACCTGGGAGATGTGTGCGCGATGTTTCGCCAGGATCCGGAAGTAAATGAGGATATCGTCAATGTAGGCCACCACAGAACCGGTTGAGGAACTCCTGGAATACCTCATTCATGTAGTTCTGGAACACGGAGGGAAAGTTGGACAGGCCATACGGCATAACCCAGTATTCATAGTGTCCAGACGGTGTAATGAAGGCAGTTTTCCACTCATCCCCCCGGCGTATACGAATGAGATTATACACGCTCCGCACTTCCAGCTTGGAGAAGATGTGAGCTTCACATAGCTGTTCCAGAGCCGCCAGGACCAGAGAAAGGGGATAACTGAATTTGACCATTTGGGAGTGTTCAGGTGACAGTTGTCAATGCTCGGCCTCAAGCCTCCTTCTTTCTTGGCCATGAAGAAGACCTTGAAGCGGCAGGGGATGTCAAGGGTCGGATGAAACACTGTTTGAGTTCCTCCGTGGCCTTCTGTTCCAGGATGGGCAGTGGGTAAACCCTACCCTTGGGTAGTATATATCTAAAACACCTTAGTGGTGTTTTAGAGGTAAAAAATGATATAAATACTGTTCGGTTTCTCACACAAACCAATCGTTTCGTGTCTTAGGACATCAATGTGTCATCACAAGCTGCAGGGTTTAATTTGGATTTGTCTTTGCACGGTTTTTTACTCTTATAGACTAAGTTACCACTGAATTGCATTATACCACTGACAGACCACAACGGTTGGAGTTAAAAATCATAATTTGTGTTCTACTGAAGAAACAAAGTCACCTACATCTTGGATGCGTTGGGGGTAGGCAGATAAACATCAAATTTTCATTTTTGGGTGAACTATCCTTAAAAGCAAGCACATTTGGAGAAATATTGATGGATTCTCACATGTTTATGTCAATTTTCTACACAGAGGCCTAATATTAATTCAATATTTATTGTCATCACTATGAGCGCTGAAAACTGTGTTTTCAATTCATACTTGCAGCCGGAGGGCGCTCTGTGCACATTTAGTCCACAAATGACTCCTAATGAAAAACAGGCATACCATGTGACATTCCAGGAACTAACAGAAGCTTCCAGAGATCGCTATAATCATGGCTATAACATGCAGAAAAACACTTTTGAAGATAATAAATACACTATTGTGACGATGTATACATGTATTGCCTCAGAATTTCCATCTGAATAGTGCTCGCTCCATGGGCATGGCCAAGTTAGTGGATGATGAGCTTCTGACGCAGCATATAGTGGTGTATGTGCAATTTATACTATACAGAGGAGTAATATTTATTCAATGCATTTTATTGTTCATCACTGTGAGCGCTGGATTACTGTGTTTTCAATTCATACTTGCAGCCGGAGGGCGCTCTGTTCACCTTTAGTCCACAAATGCCTCCTAAAGAAGAATAGGCCATGTGACAATCCAGGAACTAACCGAACTAACAGAGGCTTCCAGAGATCGCTAACTATGGCTATGCAAAACACTTTTGAAGACAATAAATACACAATTGAGATGATGTATGCATGTATTGCCTCAGAATTTGCATCTGAATAGCGCTGGCTCCGTGGGCGTGGCCGCATTAGCGGATAATGAGCTGAATCACAGGCGTCTGACTTGTGTCTCTTTTCATACAGATAACATAAACAGAGAATATTTGTTTTCGATTTGACTTACACGATTTAAAACCTGACATTTCAACGTTTCTTTAGACATAAGTCTCATTTTTTTGTGATTAGTATTCACTAAGTTACAGTTAATTTTCTGAGAACTATCAGATTGGACTTCGTTCAGAGCGAGACGAGAGATCACGCATCATGTTAGTTTTCTTTATTCTGCAAAAAAGCACAACATTTTGTTTTTACTCTGAGTCTACACAAATAAAAGAAGATATTCCACAGATTAAAATGGTGTATAACTCTTAATTGTATGTGCAACATTGACAGAGTATTTTGAGTCTCTTTCACACTGGTAAGAAAAAAACAGAGGTGGTATCGCCGGCGTGACCATTGCCTGTTGAAATGTGTGTATAAAATTAAGCTCAGGTTGAGCTAAACTAGTTAGCATCACTGGATGGTTTGGTTCTCAGATTTGGCTCCCTTAGAGCTTAGACACTGCCACTAGCTGATGGCACGTGCCTTTCTGGAGTCACAGGCCCTGTTTGGGCTTCCTTCAGAGCATGATGGTGTTTGTACACCTCTTGCTTAAAGAGTAAACATTGTTTTTACTGAGTACACTGCTTGTTGGAATGTATGGATAAAATTAACTCTAGCTAACCTCACTGGATAGTTTGGTTCTAAGATTTGGCTTTCTTAGAGTTTAGACTGCCACTGGCTGACACCTGCGTCATTCTGAAGTTGCAGGTCCTGTTTGGACCTTCTTCAGAGCATGATGGCGTAAGTTTGTACTCTGCTTGCTTAAAAGTAAAAGTAAAAAAGTGTTTTTACTGAGTACATTGCCTGTTGGAAGGTTTGATCAGGTTGAGCTAAACTAGTCAACCTCACTTGGATAGTTTGGTTCTCAGATTTGGCTCCCTTAGGGTGAATGAGTTCGCGCGAGAGAACGTAATCTTTTAGGGTGCGTTCACACTTGTAGATCGGTTCGTTTGGTTCATTTGGTCCATTTGGTCCGGACCAAAGAAGAAAAAAAAACACTTAGTCCTGGTCTGATTAGCTTTCAGATTGGCAATTTTATCACCGAACCAAAAGATACTGAACCTTAAGGCATATGGATACATTCACAACGTGATTGGTCGGATTTTATTACGTATTGCATATTTTGAGACGGAACTTACTAAACATCCAAAACAATGCTGTTTGCTGAGGTAAATGCGCTTGTTGTGTGTGCGTAGCCTGCATGTGATGGTATTTTGGCCAGCTGGGAACTCCTGAAGAGCTTATAAACTGTGTAAAGTAGTCAAAACAGCGGCAGGAATCCATCCGTCACACACAAACGATCTGCTGCATGGAGACGCGCGTCTGATGCCTGTCATGAGCAAACTCGTGACTATGACAAGAAAAACTGACATGCGTGAGGATTCTGTCCTTTTTAGGGTCTTGTCTTCATGTTTTTGGTTTGTTTACATGTCTTTGGTCCATGTTGCATTCATATATCATTCGAACTGCACCAGAGTTTGTTTGGAAGCGGGCCGAGACCCATCTTTTCAGCGGTCTCGGTCCGCTTGTTTGGTGAGTACCAGCGTCCACATATGTTCAAATGAACCGCACTAACCGAACAATCGCACCAAGGGTTCGTTTTAATCGAACCAAACATGACAAGTGTGAACGCATCCTTAGAGAATAGACACTGCCACTAGCTTACACCACGTGTCTTTTTGGAGTCGCAGGCCCTGTTTCTTTAAGCAGATTGAGCATGTAGTTTCACATGTTTCACAAGGCTGCTGTGAGGTATTTCTACTCAATGTAGAATTTGCGCCTACTCGCTCAGGCGATCTCTCTAATACTGTACAAAATTCAATGAGTTTCAATCAGGAAGTCAGGAAATGACGAGATGGATGCAAGGGCAAATGCAGTGAGGTAAATTTATTAGAAGGACACTGTTGCAAACCAGCAGGACAAAGCCAGAAAGACACAGATGCAGTCCAGGAGTATCCCGGCAACGCCAAGTACCACAAACAATAGTCCAAGAATAAGATCCGAATTCGTCAGAGCATGAGTCCAGACGATAGCAGGACTGAGGCACAACAGAGGGCAGGAACATACTGCCTGAACAAACACCAAACTTATGACAACACAGAACAGAAAATGCACAGGTTAAATAGTGACGCTAATAAGAATCAGGTGCTTCAAATGACTCAATCAGAGCTTACGCACACAGAGAGAGAGAACAGAGAGAGACAGCGAGAGTGAGTCAGTGAACCTGACAACCGTGACAGTACCCCTCCCCCCAGGAGGACCTCCTGGCGCTCCCAGTGGAACTTATCTGTAGATTGTAATCATCTATAAGAGAGTGATCCAATATGTCCCTAGCAGGAACCCAACTTCTCTCCTCTGGACCGTAACCTTCCCAGTCCACCAGATACTAGAATCCGCGTCCCCTCCGTCTTGAGTCCAGAATACGTGAAAAATGGGTTTCAATTTGGGAACATGAAATACGGAGTGAATCCTCCTGTACGTCGGAGGGAGTTTGAGGTGGACTGCCACTGGATTAATGATCTGGACAAAGGCGTGAGCAGAGGGGACCGCAACTTCGGATTCCAGACTAGGACAAATTGGTGGACTGGTACCCTACACTACACTCAAAAGGCGAGAGGCCCGTGGATGACACTGGCAGCGAGTTATGTGTGTACTCAACCCATGAGATTTGTTGGCTCCAGGAGCAGGGATTCTGAGACACCAAACATCGTAACACTCGCTCTAAATCCTGGTTAGCCCACTCTGTCTGGCCATTGCTCTGAGGATGAAAACCATATATATATATATATATATATATATATATATATATATATATATATATATATATATATATTGTTACAGACAGAAGGGCAGGAGACTACAGATATGGAAACAGATGACAGTTTATTGATGAACAGTTCATTAATGTCATTACATGACTCTAATTGGACTCTGGAACATTATATTGACTTGACTCTGCAACTGAGCGGCTCAGCATACACTGTGGGGGTAGTAGAGGAGGATTTTAAGATGGCCGCCATCCCTGAGCCTCGTCGCCAGATGGCCGCCACTCCAGAGCCTCGTCACATCTCAGCAGATCTTCCAGAACCTTGTCACGCTCAGCAGATCTTCCAGAGCCTCGTCACGTCTCAGTTGTAGGGCCTCGCTCGACAGAACTTACCAATGACTTTATCAATGAACAACGTGACCGAACAAAGCTTCATTTGACAAAGGATTCATTCGCTGACCCCAGAATCCCCAGGGGCACTGGATAGCTCCTAATTCCAGCTGGTCAGCATTAAGAGAAGTGGTAACGTGACTTAAGAACAGAGAATATCTGTTCTGAGGCCTTCCTGATCATGTTAAATCTATTGATTCTCTCACAGAACCCTCTTGTATTATCGGATGGAACAGGAAACATTAATTAACGGACCTAAATGCACCAGGATCCTCACAGACCTACCCTGATTAGGAAACCCTTTTTGACCCGGTCACTCGTGACTCCGGTCAAAGTTTAAACTCTATGCTTAAGGACTCAATCTTGAATCTCAAAAGGGACAATCATTTAAAGTATTAACTATATCCAGAATAACACTTGCTATGATGTGATTACTAACATGTTGGAGTCAATGCAGTATATGTTTGTATTCCTGTATGCATTTTCTTTCTCTTATAATCATTGTTTTAATTGGGTCAGTCTAGTAATATGTGTGTAAGAAGTGTGTCATGTTTGAGTTCAAAATGCAGAATTTATAATTCTCTGTAATTCTGTGTGAATGAAACACTGAAATTCAGTATCAGGAAGATATTAAGAAACATTATAAAGTTGTTAATAAAACAGGAGAATGTTCCACAGATATCACGCAATGTGATCAATAGACAATAGACGAGGCGTGTCTAATCTCCGTAGCAACGTCTCATTGGAGGATCGCTCCTTTAAAACTATGCTGTCCAAACAAGCTAGGGCTGGAAGTCAGAAATCGGTCAGAAATCGGTCAAAAGGTCGGTCGAAGTGGAAGTCGGACTGAAGCACAGTCGTTGAAGCCCAGTGGCCGAAGCACCGCTACTTTGACCACGGCGAAAAGTCGCATGGGTCATTGAGAACTGATTGACCGGGGCTGATTTTCCATCTAACAGTCGCCGACTTCAACCACGAGCCGCGCAGCTGACCATTCAACAGCCGTCACATCCAGACTCCAAAACACTCCGTGAAATATCTGACCAAAGTCTCCAAAGAAGAAAACTGCTCAGAACAGCGCGTTTCACCAACTTTAACTTTAAAGCTTCCGCGCAACCCACGAAGGGCTTTCCCGAGAAGACGTCACCTGAAAGACAGCCAATCCAGAACGGGACTCCGCTGCACGCGAGTCGCAGAACAACCCGATTACCTCAGCTGTCAGAGCAAACGCAGGTACAAGCAAACTTCTCTCTCTTGCTGGAAACTGGTGAAACTCCTTTAAACCTAAAGAATCAAGCCAAAGCTCTGCTTTTGTGATTTTCCTCAGGTTGCGATGTTTAGTTAGTATTTGGGACTTTCTTCATAACTCATATCAACTTCGTGAATATGTGTGTGTGTGTGTGTGTGTGTGTGTGTGTGTGCGTATGAATGTGTGTGTGTGTGTTAGCCTTAGTCTCCTGTAATCATTAGAAGTAGTCAATAAAGCTTGTTTTGATTTTCACATATACGAGTTTCTTGTGCTGTGTGTCAAATTACTGCCTTAAACTTAAAAGATCAAGTTACCTCTTGCTTATAATAATATAATAATTATAATCATAATAATCATAATAAAATATTGTTACTGTTGGCTGCAGAATAATATTTTATCCAGAATTGGTAAAATACTTTAACCTCAGTTTTCGCTGGACAAATAATTGATGAAGTGTTAAATATTACTTCTGAATCCTTTACAGTGAATCATTTACAGTTGATTCAATTCTTATTCCCTGTAACAATTAAATTGAGCTAATAAATGACCTAAGGTCCCTACAGAATAAATGGTGGAGAAAATTCGTGCAGTTTAATCTAATTTGTACACAAAACAAGTAACTTGTGTGATTGTATCTTTTTCTATTGATCCGGAAGATAGATTAGAAACAGAAACGAGGCTTTTGATTGTCATAACAATGATTGCACATAAGGCGCTGTGGATGAATGAAATCTGAACTCGAGTTGTTTGTCTGTACGTTTTGTTGTTAAAACTGCAGTAAATGAATCTAAGATTGTCTGCCAAGACAAAAGGAAAGTCGCCTGAGAGCGCACCAGGACAGAGTAAGCGTGTTCCTTGCTTTGGTTCCTTTTAAGGCCTTGTAGCTATAGTGGATAATATTGCGTGTTCCAATGTTATTTCAACTAAGCTAAAATCCCTGCATAGTTACATTAGAGAGTAGCTACCTAATGTGCCGCCTATATCCGCTCATTCGTGAGATGAGATATTAATACTCTAAACACTACGTGTCTGAGTTTGATTTGAATGGGATTATTTTAAAAATTCTTGATCAAGTATTTGTTGCAGTAAATCCTGCATGTTGTTGCGTGTCCAGAAACTGACACGAATAATTCAGATCGCCGAGATCTCAGTAATGTTACTATTATTAATTGCAGAAAAATCTGTGGATTAATGTGCCTCACTCTAACTTGTGGGTGTTGTTCAGCTCTGAAACATGAGAAGCTGAATGGTTCATTGTCATTGAGAACTGCGCCGTCAGTTCAATGATTAATGTGATTTTGTATGTTCGTTATCTGTGTGCAAAGAGTATAGAACAAGCGTACTCTTTGTTGTGTGTCACGGTCACCACGACAGTGACAGCTGTAACCCGGAAGCCCTAAGAAACCTTTCCCGGGGTAACCTTTAAGTGCGCATGCGCAGTCTGCCAGCGCCATATTCAACTGTGTGTAAACAAAGCGTAGCACAAGCTGAGCTAGCTAAACCTAGCACGGTTGCATTACAGTCTATGTAAAGCTAGTAGCATTGCTAAAGGGCTAGTGGCTAGCATAGCATTTTGTGGTCTGAATGCAATGTTGCAATGTTGGAATGACTTCTTTCTTACTGAACTTTAATTCACTCTAGTGCTTTCACCTCCCTCTCTGTCTAACTTACACATCTTATCTTTTCTCATCTCCTCCCATTTGAGAGAACGTGACAAATGTTAAATTAATAAACCTGTTTTGCTAATCTCATTTGTTGAAGAGTTGTCTCTCTCCTAAATTTACTCTTGTCAGTTAAACACTGTTTGGTTTTAGTAAGTAGCAATCGTCCTAATTACTTTTAATGACATTTTATGTTATTTGTAATTGCTCTTATTGATTCTAATGACATCTGGGAATATGAATTTTTGATTGGGAATTTTAATTCGATTTCAATTTTAATTGTAAATCAATTTCGGTAGTGTCGAGCCTGCACATTGTCGCTCTCTTTCTTCTTCTTCTCTCTCTCTCTCTCTCTCTGTGCGCATGCGCGAGTGTGGTTGGAGCGAGTGGATGTGAGAACGAGTGTGCAGGTGTGTTTTCAAACTTTTCTATCCCTTTTCTTTACTAAAGTTAGATAATATAGTCTAGTTTGAGAAAAGTTTTTGTTGTCTTTTTGTTCGGCGCGCCGGTTTTCCGTTTGATCGGAAACATGGCGGTTGCCGGTTCGGAGGTTTTTGAGTCACTCACGCGGCGTCATGGAGTAAAAGTGGCGTCTGCTGTGAGTATAGAGGAGTGCTGTCTAGCGGCAGGTGAAGTAGTGGGTTTTGATTCATTGTTATCGGCTTCTAGAATGAACAATGCTATAGTAATGTTTTTGAGCACTGTGGAAAAGGCAAATGAGTTAGTGGAACGTGGTTTAGTGATAAATGATGCGTTTACTGCTGTGTTGCCGCTTTCAATGCCGTCTAAGAGAGTGACTTTGTCAAATGTGCCACCTTTTGTGAAGGATGAGTTTTTAGTAAATATGCTGTCTCGCTATGGAAAATTGGTTTCTCCAATAAAAAAAATTGCACTTGGAAATGTTTCTCCACTTTTGAAACATATCGTTTCCTTCAGGAGATATGTATATATGGTACTAAGGGATAACGCTGAGCTCGACGTTTCATTTAATTTTCGGATGGATGATTTTGATTATTTGATCTATGCAACCACTGATAAAATGAGATGTTTTGGATGTGGTAAAGCAGGGCATTTGGTGCGTACATGCCCAGATAAAAATGAAAATGATGAAGTGGTTAGACCACATACATCTGCAGAAACAGTGGTGGAAGCAGAGGTTCCTACGGTCAGTTTGAATACTTCAAAGGTGGCTGAAGGCGAGCAAGTTGTGGTTGTGGATGCTGATAGGAGTGTATCTGAGACTGTAGAATCTAGACCTTCTGGGTCTGAAGAAACAATGGAAGACATGGTCGTACTGCTGCAAGGTGGAATGCAGAATAGTAGGCCTACTTCTGAATGTGAAATGAAATCTTCTGAAATGGTTCCTGATGTAAATGTCACAGAAGCAGTGGATTCACAGTCTTTTAAAGTACCTTTAAAAAGAAAGATGAAAAGTGATGGTAGTTTGAAGATGGTGAAAAAAGTAGGTACGAATGAGTTGTCCAATGGAGAGGAAGATGAAAGTGATGAAGATTCATCTGATTCCAGTAGTGCTTTTTCTCAGTCCGAATTTCATATTCGAGGTTATGATGCACAAAACATCAAACAATTTCTGAGAATTACAAAAAATAAGAGGAATGTTAATGTTGAAAATTACTTCCCGAATACTCAGTTATTTGTGGAAAGATCGCGGAGTTTAATGAGTGAGGGGTGTTTTACTGATAGAGAAGTGTACCGATTGAAGAAAATTGTGAGAAGAGTTAGTGTGGAAACAAGTAACAATGATGGTGTCTAAGATGTTAAAACCCATGGTCCCTGCTGCAGTGCTTATGTGGAGCTTATGTTTATGGTTTATTTTATTAAACATGAGCAGCATTAACATTGCATCCCTGAATGTGAATGGTGCAAGGGATTGTAAAAAAAGAGCAGAGATTTATGAGTTACTTAAACAAAAACATTTTGACGTTGTGTTACTTCAAGAGACGCATAGTGACGTTCAAAACGCAGCTAATTGGGCAATGGAATGGGATGGGCTCTCTTTTTTGAGTCATAATAACTCACTGAGTGCTGGGGTTGCTGTTTTGTTCTCAAAAAAATTTACCCCTGTTTCTTACGAAGTGGATGAGATAATAAAAGGAAGAATTTTAAAAATTAGAGTGGTTGTTGAAAATCAAGTTTTTGTGTTTATATGTGTATATGCTCCTACTGCAACTGCAGACAGAATTGTTTTTTTGGATTCTTTATGTGTGGCTTTACAAAAGTGTATTAATGATGAAATCTTAATTATTGGTGGTGATTTTAACTGTACAGAACAAAATATTGATAGAAATCATCTTGAACCCCACATGTTGTCACGGAAAAGGCTCATACAACTTATTAAAACTCATGAGCTTGATATATGATATATGATATATGGAGTATATTAATGATATATGGAGGATTTTTAATGGAAATTGTAGACAATATACATGGACCCATATTCGTGATAAGACTGTGTCTATGGCAAGATTAGATAGATTATATTGTTTTAGTCATCAGAGTAATATTTTTAGAAGCTGTTGTATTACTCCAGTCTCTTTTTCTGACCATTGTATGGTTCAATGTTCATTGTTTTTAAGTTCTGTAAAATCAAAAAGTGCATACTGGCACTTTAATAATGCTCTTTTGAGTGATAAAGAATTTAAAGACATTTTTGTTTTTTTTTGGAAAGACTTTAGAGAATCAAAGTCACAGTTTACTTCTTTACAACAGTGGTGGGACTATGGAAAATCCCAAATTAAGCAGTTAAGCCAACAGTATACAAAAAATGTCACTGCAAATATAGATAGGTCGATGAAAATTTTAGAGATGGAAATTGTAAAATTGGAAGAACAGCTAGAATCTACTGGAGATTGGACTTTTATTAAGTGTATCTCTGAGAAAAAATCTAAATTGAATGATTTGCTGGAGATGAAAGCAAAAGGTGCCTTGGTTAGGTCACGTTTTCAAAATGTTGACCAAATGGATGTACCATCTAAATTCTTTTTTGGCCTGGAGAAGAAAAATGGTCAAAAAAGATTTTTTCATTCATTGCGATCTGAGTCTGGGAAGATGTTAACTGATGTTAACGAAATTCGTAAAAGAATTGCCAATTTTTATAAAGAGTTGTATAAATGTGAGCTCAAAATAGAGCAAAACACAAGTTTTTCGTTTTTAGAAAATTTACCTCAGGTTTCCTCAGAGTCTCATGGGGATCTTGGTGGTGAGATGCATCTTGAAGAATTGACAAGAGCACTTCAGAATATGGAGAATGGAAAGGCCCCAGGCATAGATGGTCTTCCAGTAGAATTTTTTAAGGTTTTCTGGACTGTACTGGGGGAAGATTTACTTGAGGTTTTAAATGATAGTTTTAGAAATGGCCATTTACCTTTAAGCTGCCGTAGAGCTGTTCTTACCCTTTTACCAAAAAAAGGAGATCTCACAGAAATCAAATGTTGGAGACCAGTGTCAGTGTTGTGTAGCGACTATAAGATACTTTCTAAAGCCCTTGCTAACAGACTTGAGAAGGTTTTAGAACAGGTGATTCATTCAGATCAAACATATTGTATCCCTGAGAGGTCTATTTTTGATAATATATCTTTTATTCGTGATATTTTTGACCTTTCTAAAATGAAAGAGTTTGATGTTGGCCTAATCTCTTTAGATCAGGAGAAGGCCTTTGATAGGGTTGAACATCAATATCTGTTAAAAACTCTAGAAGCCTTTGGTTTTAAAAAAAACTTTGTGGAAAAAATTAAGATTTTATATAATGATATTGAAAGTATTATTAAGGTTAACGGTGGCTTATGTGCTCCTTTTAAAGTGGAAAGAGGTGTAAGACAAGGTTGTCCTTTGTCTGGTATGTTGTACTCTATTGCAATAGAACCTCTTTTATGCAAGGTTAGAGAAAACATCAAAGGTTTATGTTTACCTTTTTCTGGTAAAACTGTTTCTCTGTCAGCTTATGCTGACGATGTAGTAGTCTTAATTAGTGATCAAAAGGACATTGATACACTGGTAAATATGATAAATGATTTTAAGGAAATATCTTCATCCAAGATAAATTGGACCAAAAGTGAAGCAATTTTGGTCGGCCATTGGTTAAGGGGTATACCAAAGCTCCCAAATGGCTTAACCTGGTCTAAGAGAGGTTTTAAATATCTGGGTGTTTTTTTAGGTGATGACTCTGTTGTAAACAAAAACTGGGATGATGTTCTGGAAAAAATAAAAGGAAGGCTAAATAAGTGGAAGTGGTTGGTTCCAAAAATGTCGTACAGGGGACGTACTTTAATTATTAACAATCTTGTGGCTTCCTCTTTGTGGCATCGTTTAGCGTGTGTGGATCCTCCTTTGTATTTACTTTCTGCTATTCAGAAAGTTTTAGTAGATTTCTTTTGGGAGAAGTTACATTGGGTATCCCAAAGTGTGTTATTTTTATCTAAGGATGAAGGAGGACAGGGCCTTATAAATGTGCAAAGCAGAGTTGCAGCTTTTCGTATGCGTTTTATTCACAGACTTTTATATGGATTACCTAATTCAAATTGGAAAGTTGTTGCTTGTGAGATCTTGAAGAGCTTGGGAGGCTTAGGTCTTGATAAGTCTCTTTTTTTAATGGATCCCCTGAAAATTGATACATCAGATGCACCAATTTTTTATCAGAACATTTTTAAAGTCTGGAATCTGTTTGATGTTACAAATGGACAAGATTCAAGATCACTTTTTTGGTTACTTCAAGAACCACTGATCCATGGAACCCGTTTTGAAAAAGTGGTGGACAGTTCTCATTTTCCTGCAAATACTGGACTTTTAATTAAAGCAGGTTGTACGACTTTGGGACATCTGGTAAATATTGCAGGACCGGATTTTGAGAATATTGAGGGGACAGCAACAAAGTTGGGGTTTAAGTCTTTGAGGTTGGTTCGTCAACTTTTAATGAAATGGAAGTCAGCTCTTAAAGAAGAAGAGTTGAGAAGCATTGTAGACTTTTGTCAAGGTCTATTAAAACCAAATGAAGAAGACCTTTTCCATTTGTTAATTTTGTCACCTAAAATGGTTGAGTGTGAAGGTCTTTTTTTGGAAAAGAAAGATATATGTTTTTGTGCTGACTCTTTAAATGTAAAAGATGTGTATAAAAATTGTGTGAAAGTTTTCAATAGAAAAGTTTTACATGATAGGAGTGATACACCATGGCGTACTGTCCTTGGTTTAAGTAGGGCTGATAGACCACAATGGAGAGCACTATATAAGCCACCGTTACCAAAGAGAGCGGGTGACATACAGTGGAGAATCTTACATGGGGTTATAGCTGTTAATGCTTTTGTTAATGTTTTGAACCCTGAGACTAGACCTGATTGTCCTTTTTGCTCTCAAAGAGAAACAATTTTTCATGCTTTTATGTATTGTGAAAGATTGAAACCATTATTTATTGTTCTGGAGTCTTTTTTTAAGTCTTTTAATGAAGTGTTTTCTATGCAAATGTTTATTTGTGGTTTTAAATATGTAAGGAGAAAGGCTTCTGAGTGTCAATTGTTTAATTTTGTTTTGGGACAATCAAAAATGGCAATTTATGTGAGCAGGAAGAATAAGATTGAAAATATTTCTGGACAAGATGTACTAATGGTTTTTTCCAATGTAATTAAATCTAGGGTAATTACAGATTTTAATTTTTTCAAGGCAATGAATGATTTGCCATCATTTGAAATGAAATGGTGTTGTAGGGAAGTATTGTGTTCTGTTTGTGAAGGGACATTAAGTTTTGGTATGTTTTTGCTGTAAAGGAGAATTTAACAATATTGTTTATAAATGATAGTATAAAGAGTTTTTTGTATGTGTAAATGTGTATGGTTTTTTGTAGAATGGTGTAATGTAATTACTTCACTGTAATAAAAAGGTATTTTTAAATTCAAATTCTCTCTCTCTCTCTCTCTCTCTCTCTCTCTCTCTCTCTTCTGAGACCAAACACCGGACACTGGTGCTAAACTTCATTTTATAGGGAAACTGGAAGCACCCCATTATTATTCTGCTCTTTGCTAAATGCTCTCCTGTTTGTTTCGTGCTCTTCTTTTCTTCTGCTGTTCTCTAGCTGTGCTATCTGTGTGTGCTTACTGATTCTTTTCGCAGAGACTCCGAGTTAGAAGCACATCCACGAGAGGACCACAGTCGAGAACCAGTCTTACCTGCACATTTACACACTCATTACTCATTCCCATTAGCCCACACTTGACATTGCACCCTTACACCTTTGATTTGCCCTGCTTGCTTGTTTTGTTTTGTTGTGTTTTGTTCTTTTCTTCAGGTCTGTGTCAGTTTCAGGTTTAGATCTCCCTCGCAGTGCCAAAACATGTCTCGCACAACAGACCCTGCTGGACACTGGAAGGATCTGGAGACCTGGCTAAGTGTTGTAACAGACAGCCTCCTACCTAAGGCCGCTGAAACACTAAAGCATCAGACGCAGGACCAGCTGGATGACAACATAAGAAGCCTCATGAAACAAGACCCAAGTCAGAGCTACAGCCACAAAGAACTAGCCAAGATCACCGGCTCCTTAAGCCACACACTCATCGCCACCCTCAAACTGAGCGACAGGCAAGCCGCCCATCGCCAGCAGGAGCTGACACACGCACAACGACGCATCGAACAGCTGGAGCTGGAGGCTCAGGAACGACGAGAAGGGCCTGATGAAATGGAACAAGGCGCAAAAGAGGAGATCAACAGGCTAAAAGAGACCCTAGCAGCTACTACGCAAGAAATGGAACGAGGCAGAGCAGACTACGCTGATCTCTCCGACAAGCTACAGTAGGCAGAACAGCTACTGGAAAAAGCAAAAGCTGACTTCAGAGACAAGAACAGCCGAATTAAAGCTCTCGAAACTCACCTGAATGAGTCAAGAAATGAGGTCAGCCGCCTAAAACAACAGCTTGACTACATCAAAGAAGAGTCTGACAGTATTAAAGAGGAACTCAAGCATGCATATGAATTGCGCTGTGAGCCGTCAAGAACATGTCGGACACTGACTTCACCTTTGCCAAGCAGGACCAGCTCCCCTGTTCCTGGACTGGCACATGATCAAAAGGGGGCAGTGCCAAAACAGTCACCTGTTCCCTCCGAAGAATCCTACCTCCCCACTAAGCTAAAAGAACGTGCTCCAGCCAGCCACAGATCATCTCATGGCTTGGACCTCAGAGACCTTGACAAGCTTGCTAGAAACATTGGCAAATTCACTCCAAATGTGCCAGGTAGTCCAAATGTTCAGAGTTATCTGCAAGATATTGACTTCCATCTGGAGATGAGACCCAATGTCACTGACAAAGATAGACTTTATTTGCTCAGAGCCACATCCAGCTCTGAAGTGCGCAGCTTCCTGGACCGGCAGCCTGCCCACATAAAGACTGATTACCACCTGCTCCGAGAAGCTCTCATCAGAGAGTTTGCCGACCCTGAGTCAGAACGAGGACTAGTGGCTGCCCTGGAAACAAAACAAGGTCGTCACGAAACTCCTCAAGTCTTTTATAGCCGACTAAGGCTAGCATACTTCGGGTCTCGCAACGAACAGAGCATGGAGGAGGAATTGAACTTCAAAACTCTCTTCTTGAGAAACCTCCATCCTGGGGTGAGCCACCATCTCGGCGTCCTTGCCTGTCCACGCACAATGAGTGCTCAACAGTTAAGAGACTTTGCGCACAAAGCCTACTACGACAAAAGGGCCTCTTACCAAGAACTCAATGTCGGAGACAAAGTGTGGTACTACAGCTTTGCCCAGCCAAGGCAGAAAGCTCCCCATCGCCTGTCAAAGAAATTCCTACCTCACTGGACAGGACCACATGAGATTGTGGACAAGCTCTCACCTGTCGCCTACCGAATCAAAATCAGACAAGGCCGCAACGAGCCTGTCCTTCGATGGGTCCATCGAAACCAGATAAAGAGGCACCAAGGTTCCAACCGACAGGAAAAGGGGGAGGTTCAAACCCACTGACACAGACCGACAATCCCCTACTCTATACCCCACTAATGACTCTGTCATTCTAGGGAAAGTTTTTTTTTTCCTAGTTTTATTTTACACAACACTTACACACGCTCCTCCACAGCACTGCTAGTGACAACCTCTAGTAGAAAGGAGTTGCCTCACACATGTGACACTCACTTTTCTCAGGTAAACTCAGTGTCCTTGTGTCTCTTAGTGTTTTATTTTCTCTCTCTCCTCATGCTTTCTTTTCCTCTTTCACTATCATTAGTCTTCCTCCTCAGCTTGCCCATTATCGATTCGAATAATATTTACCGGCTCAAAGATGTTGTGAATGTTTGATTTTGGCAAGGGAACACCTATGTCAAAGTACACACTCCTGAGGTCGTGGCGTACCACGACAACAACAAACAGTTGTACCTGGCCCCAAACACACTAGCTGCCCCGCCGAAGCTACGCCATGGTCCCAAATCGAGGCAACGCAAGCCGATATCATAGGAAAACGATGGGTAGTCAACACCCCTGCACGTACCGCTATCCTTACCTATGATCAACACGACACTGCCACGTGCATTATCCTGCCTAAACAAACTCTCTGGATCAATGTCCCTAAGGGCTCGATCCTCCATATTGACGATCTTGCAGTGTATCACGACGATGAACACCAGGCTGAACTCAAAATCTCACCGTACTTCAAACAGCATTCCTTCGTCCTCGATCCTGAATCGGAAGAAAGGATCAGGGAGGAAGGAACGCAACTTATTGATCTCACTCCTGTCGACACAGCCTTAGAAGCTATAGCTCACCTTCCGCCCGCTGGCATGCCATTAATTCGGTTTTGGTCTGCTGCTGACACAGCGCGTTGCATCTCTACTATTGTAGGATATATTGTGACCTTGACACTGGCCTTCCTCCTGCACAAGCGAGTGAACGCCGTGCAAGAGTCTTTTGATAGGTGCACGTCGGGCGTCCCGCGCATCTTCCAACGTGATAAAACCGACCAAGAACCTGAACCTGAATTCGAGAACTCAACCAACCTGATTGTGATCATGCCTCTACCTCCTCGTTGAACCACTGACAATTAGATCAATCGAAACCACCCAATTACAACTGGTCTTAAACAACACACCCCTATGTTAGTTGAAGTGTTCCTAACCCATGTATTCCAAGTTACCCAAGCCCTTCACCAGAATTCAGTCAGTGATGGAGATGTTGTTTGTGTCTTGTGTGTGTCTGTTCTCTCTCTGCCTCTTGTTCCAGTGCCTGCCGACGTTCGCACCAGGAACCTCGCCAAGCAAAAGAGGGACTGTAGGGCCTCGCTCGACAGAACTTACCAATGACTTTATCAATGAACAACGTGACCGAACAAAGCTTCATTTGACAAAGGATTCATTCGCTGACCCCAGAATCCCCAGGGGCACTGGATAGCTCCTAATTCCAGCTGGTCAGCATTAAGAGAAGTGGTAACGTGACTTAAGAACAGAGAATATCTGTTCTGAGGCCTTCCTGATCATGTTAAATCTATTGATTCTCTCACAGAACCCTCTTGTATTATCGGATGGAACAGGAAACATTAATTAACGGACCTAAATGCACCAGGATCCTCACAGACCTACCCTGATTAGGAAACCCTTTTTGACCCGGTCACTCGTGACTCCGGTCAAAGTTTAAACTCTATGCTTAAGGACTCAATCTTGAATCTCAAAAGGGACAATCATTTAAAGTATTAACTATATCCAGAATAACACTTGCTATGATGTGATTACTAACATGTTGGAGTCAATGCAGTATATGTTTGTATTCCTGTATGCATTTTCTTTCTCTTATAATCATTGTTTTAATTGGGTCAGTCTAGTAATATGTGTGTAAGAAGTGTGTCATGTTTGAGTTCAAAATGCAGAATTTATAATTCTCTGTAATTCTGTGTGAATGAAACACTGAAATTCAGTATCAGGAAGATATTAAGAAACATTATAAAGTTGTTAATAAAACAGGAGAATGTTCCACAGATATCACGCAATGTGATCAATAGACAATAGACGAGGCGTGTCTAATCTCCGTAGCAACGTCTCATTGGAGGATCGCTCCTTTAAAACTATGCTGTCCAAACAAGCTAGGGCTGGAAGTCAGAAATCGGTCAAAAGGTCGGTCGAAGTGGAAGTCGGACTGAAGCACAGTCGTTGAAGCCCAGTGGCCGAAGCACCGCTACTTTGACCACGGCGAAAAGTCGCATGGATCATTGAGAACTGATTGACCGGGGCTGATTTTCCATCTAACAGTCGCCGACTTCAACCACGAGCCGCGCAGCTGACCATTCAACAGCCGTTACATCCAGACTCCAAAACACTCCGTGAAATATCTGACCAAAGTCTCCAAAGAAGAAAACTGCTCAGAACAGCGCGTTTCACCAACTTTAACTTTAAAGCTTCCGCGCAACCCACAAAGGGCTTTCCCGAGAAGACGTCACCTGAAAGACAGCCAATCCAGAACGGGACTCCGCTGCACGCGAGTCGCAGAACAACCCGATTACCTCAGCTGTCAGAGCAAACGCAGGTACAAGCAAACTTCTCTCTCTTGCTGGAAACTGGTGAAACTCCTTTAAACCTAAAGAATCAAGCCAAAGCTCTGCTTTTGTGATTTTCCTCAGGTTGCGATGTTTAGTTAGTATTTGGGACTTTCTTCATAACTCATATCAACTCCGTGAATATGTGTGTGTGTGTGTGTGTGTGTGCGTATGAATGTGTGTGTGTGTGTTACCTTAGTCTCCTGTAATCATTAGAAGTAGTCAATAAAGCTTGTTTTGATTTTCACATATACGAGTTTCTTGTGCTGTGTGTCAAATTACTGCCTTAAACTTAAAAGATCAAGTTACCTCTTGCTTATAATAATATAATAATTATAATCATAATAATCATAATAAAATATTGTTACTGTTGGCCGCAGAATAATATTTTATCCAGAATTGGTAAAATACTTTAACCTCAGTTTTCGCTGGACGAATAATTGATGAAGTGTTAAATATTACTTCTGAATCCTTTACAGTAAATCATTTACAGTTGATTCAATTCTTATTCCCTGTAACAATTAAATTGAGCTAATAAATGACCTAAGGTCCCTACACAGTAGATCTTCCAGAACCTCGTCATGTCTCAGCCAAGGTGGCTGCCACGCTTGAGCCCTCAGTTGAGATGGCTGCCATGCCTGAGACCTCAGCTGAGATGGCTGCCACGCCTGAGCCCTCAGAGATTGCAGTGCTGGCCATTATGGCCACAGCCATTTGGTGTGTGTGAGCTGCACACACATCGAATCCAGTCCATGAATCCGCTTCAGTCCTCGAATCCTCTCCAGAGACAGTTCCAGCCCATGAGTCCGCTCCAGAGCCCGCTCCAGCCCATCAGTCCGCACCAGTGCCCGCTCCAGCCCATGAGACCGCTCTGAGGGGGGCTTTGTCATCTTTCCAGTCTGTGTTTCCCTGATTTGTGTGAAGACTTTTGTTATTTCTTGTCTTGTGCCATGTTTTGTAGTTCTTTGTAGTTTTTTATGTTGATTAGTTTTTCCAGGTGTTTCCTATTGGCCACTCCCCCTTGTTACCTTGTTTAACGTGTTTCCCTGTGTGTATATATAGCCCTTGTGTTTTCTTTTGCTTTTGTCAGTCATTGATGGTGTTCATGTGTTCGGTTGTTTTTTTTTTTTTTTTTTTTTTTTTTTGGAAAGTCTTGTTTTCTTTTTCTTCTGGATTTCTTGTTGTCATCCTCATGTGGACTATTTGCCTGTTTCACAGTCTGAATTATCTGTTATTTGACTTTTATTAAATCTGTGTGTGCACTTGGATTCACCCTGGCCTCATCCTTGCCCATCCATTACAATTTTAACATTATGAATATATTTTCTTTAGTAAACACTTGTTCTAATAAAAAAAAGTGTTGAGAAATTGTGATAATTACCTCATTTTATTTTGTAACATTATTTGAAAATTGTTTTTTATTGTCATGTTATTATGCACTATCATAAAAAAAAAAAATATCTCAAATTAAAACAAATTAGATATTTCATTAAAATGCTTTTTTTTTTTAGAAAGGTGCAATTTTTTTTAACAATCTGTGTTACACATTGATAGTAAATTAAAACCTATATTTCATGAGACATTGTAGGCAAGCTGTGTTTCCAATATGTATACACTGTGTATAATGTTTGAGCTTTATGTTTGCCTCTTTTTCTTCTCTTCATTTGTTTGTGGTTTTACATAATAAAGATCATCAGCAAAATCTAATACTGCTTTCTGGAATTCTTCTAGTTTACTCATTGCAAGCTGGTTTGAAAATAATAGTGTTAGTATTCTAGCATGGAATCACTTTTATTATTATTTCTATTGACAATAGATATAACTACACCAAATATCATGATTGGTAATTATTTGATAAAAAGTATGTGTGTGTATGTGTGTGTGTGTGTGTGTGTGTGTGTGTGTGTGTGTGTGTGTGTGTGTGTGTGTATATATATATAAATATATAGCTTATATTCTGTAGTTAATAATCTGATTTGATAAAATATGGATGTCTCCTTTATTCTTTCAGTTAAGAAAGTTAATCTGTGATTGTGTTTACAAAACCCCAATTTTTCACAAAAAATATTTACAGGCTATTTGGAGGCTTTTATAAGATGTCTAATTTTTTTGCGGATATCAGGAAAGTTTAGACCATAAACAATAGGGTTTACAATGGGTGGTACAACAATAAATTCAAGTGAAATGACAACAGTCAGTGCTATAGGAAGTTCCCCATTCACAAATCGACTCAAAGTGAGCTCACAAAAAACAGCAACTGAGAAATTTAAAAGGATCACTATGTGTGGAATACAAGTTTGATATGCTTTGCTCCTGAACTCTCGTGTGCTTCTTTGACAAATGATAATAATTCTGACATAGGTATATATTATAAAACTCAAAGGGATAAAAATGGTTGTGATCATTACAATCAGGCCATAAATATTATTATTTACAGTATCGTTTACACATGAGAGTTTGACAATTTCATAGTTGTGGCAGTACACCCTTAACAATTTGTTACCACAGATTTTAAGCCTGGCAGTGAAAAGACCACCAATACCAACAAAAGTGATTGGATAAAGCCATGCTATAACTATTAAAAAAGTTAGTAACCGTGTGGTAATTATGTTGTTGTAATGCAAAGGTTTGCTGATTGCAACAAACCTATCAAATGCCATTAGCATTAATATTGTAAGCTCAAAAGATGCATATGAGTAAATGACAAAACTCTGTATGAGACATGCTTCATAGGAGATTCTGTGTGTATCATAGAGCAGGTCTGTCAGTAACCTTGGGAAAAAGCCAGCTGTACCATATACAGAGTTGATGGACAAGCATGAAATCAGAATGTACATGGGCTGGTGCAATGTCTTTTCCAGAAATATTACAAGAATAATAATGACATTAAAGTAAATGACAGCACAGTAAAAAATAAACCCCAAAGTGAAAAAAGCATATTTTATGCTCCCAAGATTTTCAAACAACATGAAGTAAAAGTATGTTCCATTCTCCATTTTCCTTTCACAAGAAATACTTTCATTGACCTGAAAAATAGAGCAAACAAAGTTTGTGTTTTTTACATATAAAAAAACAAATAAACAATCAGCTTAGAATATTTAGACTCATTGTCTTATACCATTTAATGTGAACTTAAATGTAAAGTCTTAAGTTAATTAGTAATATAACAATTATTAATTTAATTTTTAATTATTAGAAATACCCTCTGTTATATACTCTGAAATGACCATCATTGCATCTTCAGGTAATGAGCTCTATTTGTGTTCTGATTTAGTGGGACTGTGGAGTCACCAGTGTGTGCTAGTGTTTTTATTGTATCTAACATGACTCAGGAGGCCTGTTGTGGCATAAGTGCTGCAAAGTCCTCTGAGGTTTGATTTCACTGGAAACATTAATTTATAGCCTATATGTAAAACATAAATAAATTTAGCATAATTCTGCATCTAGTGCTTTCCAAACTTTCCACTGCAAATAATTAGAGCTGGCATTTTTGATCATTTCCTCAAAACTTTCATTGTACCCAAAATATGTTATTGTATGAATATCTGAACATGTAATATTTTTTTTTAAACTACTGATTGTGGCTAAGTTATAAGTAAAGGCACAAATGATGTGCAACACTCTAATTCACGCATTTCGTGTCAATATTAACTAAAAGTGTGTAGAAAAATTTACTTTTTTTACACATATCTTTGTGTAGTTTAAAAATGAAGTATTTAACACATTATGTGTAGACTGATATGCTTGTACTGACATATCTTAAAATATGTCAGAGGCAGAGCATGATCATGAAAACCACCTTTTTACAAGGGAGGATATGATTTGTGCTGGATCACGGCAGTGACCACTAGCAAGATTCTTTAGGTAAGCTGTGCACTGTGATTGGACGGTGCTAGAGCCTGGCGTGTCTGTGACAGTACCCCCCCCTTCCAGGGCCTGCTCCTGAGACGTCATGGTGGTCATCCTCTTCCACGTGGGGCAGGTCTGTTGGGATGAGTAACGTGGAAGGTGACCAGCAAGTTGGGGTCGAGTATGTCGTTTCTGGGGACCCATGAGCGCTCCTCGGGACCATAGCCTTCCCAGTCCATGAGATAATCCAGCTGACAATCACAGCGCCGGGAGTCCAAGATCTCGTGTACTTCATAGGCTGCTCCGTCGTCCAGGATGAGAAGGGTTCAGCTGCTGCCCCACCTGGGACTCAGCTTTCGGCAAGGCAGACACAGTCTGATGTTCCTGGTTGACAGCCAGACCTTCTTTTCTGGTTGGTATGCTGGAGCGTTGGAATGGTGAAGGTCGGCTGTCATCCTGCGTCTGTGCAAGGCCTGTTGAAACTGGTGGAAACAGACCCTCTTGCTCTCTCAGAACCTGTAGTCGACTGATGGGGAACAATGGGGGTTGGTAACCGAGTATGCACTGGAAGGGAGTGAGTCCAGTGGAAGGTTGTTGCATGGAGATTTGCGCGTACTCGGCCCAACCCAGGAACTGGTTCCAAGAGTCCTGGTGGCCGTGACAGAAGGTACGGAGGAAGCGACCAATCTCTGGATCTTCCTCTCTGTCTGCCCGTTCGACTGCTGGTGGTATCCAGATGATAGGCTGACGGTCACACCTAGGAGTGAGAAGAACGCTCTCCATACCCGGGAGATGAACTGAGGTCCTCTATCTGATACAATGTCCTCTGGGATTCTGTAGTGATATGGTAGATCGACTGGAGTCCTTGAGGTAAGCGTGAAGGTAAGTCTTGATGCGACCGAGACCGGACAGTGACTGAAGGTGTGTGAGTGTCTTTTATGTGGTGACTGATTGGCGTGCTGATTGAGTGCATGTGTGTGTGATCAGTATTCTGGTGAGGGAGTGCACTGTGATTGGACGGTGCTAGAGCCTGGTGTGTCTGTGACAATGTTGGACAACGCTGCAAATTTTCGTGGAAAACCTGATTCAAAACCGACATCTTTTTTACACTTTCACAGCTGGGTCATTCACTGAAAACTGTTTTTTCAGCTTTTCAGAGTAGCTACTTTAAGCCACATTGATCTCCTTTGTTAGTCTGTTTCTGGCCTGGTTATACAAGATTTTATCCCCACTTCTGTAGGCATCCTCTTTGGCATGACAAAGCTCTTTGAGTTTCCCAGTAAACCAATGGTTTATCATTAGAGAATGATAAGAATGTCTTGGTAGGAATGTGCATATCCTCACGTAAACTGATATATGATGTTACAGTAGATCGGTGGCAGTAGCTTCAAAAACACTCCGGTCATTCCAGTTACAGGTTTAGCTGATTTCAGTTTCTGCTTCTAAGTTGGTATGAGATGAACCAGACAGTGATGGGAAAGCCCCTGCCCCTTTGATCGCAAAAGGGAAAGTTCCCTTTGCGGTCGTGTCGTGACCCCCCGCATTCCCATTATATTTTTCCCCCATAAAACTAATCAAAGAATAAAAAGCATACGTAGTCTACCAAATTCTTTCATTCAAAAGACTACGCTCTTGTTGCTTAAAGTTTGAATACTGATTTAATATCGCAGAATAATATAATTTGCATAATGAAACAACTAGTATCTCAGCATTACAGTTTGGCAGCCCATCTGAGCATGTGCAGTATAGGATTTGAATGCACCAAACATTGTTAAAACATTCACTATGTAATGGATCTAATCTGCTATCATCGGGCTACAGGCTGCGGCGAGGACCTCTTGGGAAAATTCCATCAATGGCGAGGAAAGAGTTAATATGAAGGGGTGGATTTTACAATCCCCTTCTTTTATAACAAATTCGTTTTTAAATTAAATGAAATTCTGGTATTCTAATGCAATTCTAATGTTTCAGGCAATGTCTGTATTTGGTATCTGAGAGGTGACTTAGGGTCTGTCTGACCCATGTCAGTAATGCAGTAACAGTGTTCACTCATTTAGCCAGGCTAAATAATAGATTATATGTATAGGCCTATAAATGTATAATTGTGTCAAATATTTACTGGGAATGTTACATTTACAGATAACATGTAATGTATGCGATTACAAAGCATGGTAAGAGATAAAACAATGTTTGATTAAACAATGATTTTTTGCTGAATATCATACACATTCTGTATTACCTATTACATCAAAAACACAGCTATTTGGATGCTTTTATAATACATATCATTTTTTTGCGAATTTCAGGAAAATTCAGACCATAAACAACAGGGTTCAGGATGGGTGGTACAACAAGAAACTCCAGTGAAAGAATAATCGAGAGCCATATAGGGAGATCCAAAGTCACAAACCGACTCAAAGTGACCTCACAAAAAAGAGCAACAGAGAAATTTAAAAGGATCACCATGTGTGGAATACAAGTTTGAAAAGCTTTTCTCCTGAACTCTGCTGAGCTTTTTGTACAAATGATCAGAATTTTAACATAAGAATATAATATAAAACTTAAAGGCATGATAACAGTTGTGGTCACTATGAAAAAGCCAAAAACATTATTAATAATAGTGTTTGAACAAGAAAGCTTGACAATTTCCCAGTTGTGACAATACACCTTCCAAAGTTTGTTACCACACACATTCAGTCTGGCATTTAAAATACCAGCAATGCCGACACAAAGCATTGGATAAATCCAGCTCATAGCTATTAAAACAGATAAAATCCTGGGAGTAATTATGCTGTTGTATTGTAAAGGTTTACAGATTGCTACATATCTGTCAAATGCCATTAACATTAATATTGTATTTTCATTTGATGCATATGAATAAATGACAAAAGCCTGTAAGAGACATGCTTCACGGGAAACCAAGTGTGTATCAGACAGCAAGTCTGTCAGTAACCTTGGGAAAAAAGCAGCTGTTCCAAACACAGAGTTGAAGGACAAACATGAAATCAGAATGTACATGGGCTGGTGTAATGTCCTTTCAAGAAAAATGGCAAGAATTATAAAGGCATTGAAGAATATAATAGCACAGTATAGAATAATTCCCAAACTGAAGAAAGCATATCTTATGTACCCAATATTTTCAAACAACATCAAGTAAAAATACGTTCCATTTTCCATTTTCCGTTAAGCAAAGGATGGATTCATTGACCTGAGGATGAAAGCAGACACAGTTCATGTTATTTATACCTTAAAAAAGATTGTTTGGTAATACTTCATTTTACAGTGTCCTTGTTACACATGCTACTACATATAGTTACTATAGAATAGTCACCTTCTGTGATACAATCTGACATTACCATCCCTTTGTCTTCAAAGAATGTGTAAATGTGCAGAGAATTAGCTCTAGCCTACTTGTGCTATGTTTTAGAAGAACTAGAGTCACCGTACATGCCATTTTTATAGCATAAAACATGTCTCTGAAGACCTCTCCACTGTGGCTCGATTTGCATAAACAGCACACCGGAAGTTTTTCTCAACTAAACATTTAAAATGTGGCACAGTTGGTAAAACTCTTGTAACTCAAAACTCACTGATAACCGCAAGCTATTGAACAATTTGCTTAAAATTAAATGTTTTGAAGTCTGACGATGTAAGAATGTAACAACAACTTGTGTTGGATGAAAATGTGCAGTCTGGTGGGCAGACACAACAAATGAGGTTGTGAGGTTTTTTTTTTTTTATTTTAAATTAATTTTCAACACAATATGCAAAGTGTCATTGGTGATATGGTACTATTGACTAGATTCATACTTGTTCTCAGTTGTGTTTATCTTTTAAATGGCAAAGGTTATGTCTTAACACAGCCTTGACCACCAGATGGTGATATTGATCTGTGCATAATTTAATAGTGTGCAGCATGTGCACATCTCCTAATATTATGATTATAGTGTTGAATGGTTCATGCTTGAAATCATGTGAACATTCTCATTGTGATCAGCATTTCCTTGGCATTGTGTCTTGTTGATGTAAAATAAGAATGATACAGTATGGTACACTAGCTTCTTCATATTACTGATTTACAACTAAACACTTCCTTGTATTAATAAAATAGTGATAGGGTTTTTTTTTTTTTCAAGTTACTGAAGCACTGATTTATGTTAATCTGCTCTGTGATAGTATTCATTCTTCATGTATTTAAGTATGTTTTTGTCTGATTAGTTTATTAATTATTTTTGTCTAATTATTACCATAATATGCAATTCTAGCAAAAAAAAAAAAAAAAAAAAAGCGTTCAGATACACTTCTTTAAGGCCTCTCACTCAGGTGAAGAGAGACAGAAGTATAATAGACAGGCATTGTATTTTTAAACAGACTGAATATGGTGTAAGTGAAATCTGAAAGGTGATCTTATTCATATTTACCTTTTTAAAACTTTTTTTTAATTTTAAAACTAAAAATGTGTGTGAAATGTTTTGAATTGAAATATCAATTGCTTAAATATATGACCATGTTGAATTTCAGCCCTTAAATTGCAAGAATTTTGGCATTAATTAACTTCCATAGAGGAAATACTAATGAGCCAACTGGACTGACTCAAGTACTGCCGTATTCAGGAACATCTTCATTGCTGCTTCAGTGCCAATTACCTGAATTTGACACTAAATAAGCTACTCATACATACCAAAAAGATATGGCACCTGAAAGGAAAACCATTTATGGCTTTTACCAGTATGTAACCTGCGGTGTTCAATGAACTGGATCAAATCAGTTGTCACTTAACAGTCTGATGCTGCATCAAGAAATGCAGCTAAAATCTCTGTTACACAAGGAGAAAGCTATATATTTGTTCTATGCAGAGATGCTGCCAAGTTCTCTGTGCCCAAGCTCATCTCAGATGGTCTAAAGGACAGTGGAAATGTGTGGTCAGATGAGACAATGTTTCAGCTTGTTTTTGGAAAAAAACTGAGTCCCAAGTTGCAAGGCACCATCCAGACTTTTCATTAGCGACAGGCTGCAAAAGAAAACATCTCTCATGGTATGGGGGTGCATCTCTGCAAACGGCATGGGTGACTTGCATTTGGGTGAAGGTACCATTTTCATGGAGTCATATATTTGGATTGTACAGAGACATAAACTGCCATCAAGATCACATCTTTCCTGGGTAGACAAAGCCAGGCCTCATTCTGCATGTGATACATCAGAGTGGTTTCTAGACACTTTACACCACAGAGTGGATGTGTCTGACTGCCTGCCTGCAGTCCAGATCTGACTCTTATTGATAATGTATGGCCCATCATGAAAAGGAGAATCAGACAAGGATGACCCCAGACTGTTTGGGACAAGATTGGGTAAAAATTCCATTTGCAAAACTGCAACAATTAGTATCCTCAATTTCCAAATGATTAAAAATTGTAATTAAATGGAAAGGTGATGTGACACAATGGTAAACATGGCTCTGTCCCAACTTTTCTGGAGTGTGCCATTTGCAGCCATCAAAATCAAAA
>NW_025953489.1:0-33116 GCF_018812025.1 Megalobrama amblycephala | reverse complement strand
AACGAATTACATGAATCAGAATCGCAAGCCTATATATTCGTTTCAAAATCAAAATGGCAACATTTTACAAAAAAGTCGAGTAAATCACTGCATTGCTGTCCGTCGTTTAACATTTCTATCGTAAAACAGTTGTTTAGCTAGATACCTTACCATGATGAACCTTAAAACTGAAGCATCGCGCTGGAATACGGGCCAGCCTAAAAATGTAGGCCTATTAAATGTCATCCTAACAACATGCAGAGCAATTGGCTACAGCGCACAGCAGCAGCATCAAGAATATCAAATGTGTGACTGTGTCATGTGTACCCCTCACAGCATATCATTCAAAAACGTTTTATTCAAGAGTAAAATCAACCTCCATTACAAAAATGTCATACTTTAAAAACAATTTTAGAAAACAGATAGTTCCGGCCCTTGATTCTGATTGGTTGAGCCGTGTTCAAAGCCGTTGTAAAATTCCCAAAAACATACAGCTGATCACATTACATAAGTATCGCTGCGCCACTGAATGTGTATGTTGCTGCGTCTGTCTTAGCAACCACTCTTAGCAACATGGTAAACATATGTTTCTTCTCTATTTATTTTGTTCTTGGAAGCTTAATGTATTATGTTGAAGAGTATTGTAAAAGAAATATAGAGTGACCGAGTGTATAACCTGCATTCAAATTTAGCATTTTCCTTCGGGTCAGTCCTATGTTCATTATAAAAAATCTGTTTGAATGTCTGAAGCGATCTTGTCCTTTTAACATTTAATGGGTTTCCGGCGCCCTGCTGACACTGACAGAACTAGTCAAAGCATTAGTCATTTGGTACCGGCATCTAATGGAATAATAAATGTAACTTCTGTTGCTGTTCATGGTCAGGGACTATTTTTTCCAGCGGAAGGAAGCCTTTTAAAGATATTACTTCATGAAAGTTAGTATATTTTTTGGCTTTAATAGTTGTATTGTGTGGTAACCGTTTTATGAAAGCAAAAAGCCCCCTGAAGCCATGGTAAACCACGGCTTCATGGGGCTTATTGCTTTAATCCTTCCTATTTTAAAGAAGACATTACATCCCATAAGGCAGTAAAAATGAAGAAACAGCAAACATATCTCACAATTCTGACTTTTTTTTTCTCAGAATTGCGAGATATAAAGTCACAATTGCCAGTTATAAAATTGGAATTGCGTGATATAAAGTCAGAATTGCGTGATTTAAGTAAGAATTGCGAGAGAAAAATTCAGGATTGTGAGAAAAAAAGTCAGAATTGCGAGTTATAAAGTCAGAATTATGTGATATAAAGTCATAATTGCGAGTTATAAAGTCATAATTGCGAGATATAAAGTCAGACTTGTGTGATATAAAGTGGGAATTACGTGATATAAAGTCACAAATGTGTGATTTAAAGTCAGAATTGTGTGATATAAAGTCAGAATTGTGAGATATAAAGTCAGAATTATGTGATATAAAGTCAGAATTACGTGATATAAAGTCAGAATTGTGAGATATAAAGTCAGAATTACGTGATATAAAGTCAGAATTGTGAGATATAAAGTCAGAATTGCGTGATATAAAGTCAGAATTGTGAGCTATAAAGTCAGAATTACGTGATATAAAGTCAGAATTGTGAGATATAAAGTCAGAATTACGTGATATAAAGTCAGAATTATGTGATATAAAGTCAGAATTACATGATATAAAGTCAGAATTGTGAGTTATAAAGTCAGAATTATGTGATATAAAGTCAGAATTGTGAGATATAAAGTCAGAATTACGTGATATAAAGTCAGAATTGTGAGATATAAAGTCAGAATTATGTGATATAAAGTCAGAATTACATGATATAAAGTCAGAATTGTGAGTTATAAAGTCAGAATTATGTGATATAAAGTCAGAATTACGTGATATAAAGTCAGAATTGTGAGATATAAAGTCAGAATTACGTGATATAAAGTCAGAATTGTGAGATATAAAGTCAGAATTATGTGATATAAAGTCAGAATTACATGATATAAAGTCAGAATTGTGAGTTATAAAGTCAGAATTATGTGATATAAAGTCAGAATTACGTGATATAAAGTCAGAATTGTGAGATATAAAGTCAGAATTACGTGATATAAAGTCAGAATTGTGAGATATAAAGTCAGAATTACATGATATAAAGTCAGAATTTTGTGATATAAAGTCAGAATTGTGTGATATAAAGTCAGAATTATGTGATATAAAGTCAGAATTGTGAGCTATAAAGTCAGAATTACGTGATATAAAGTCAGAATTGTGAGATATAAAGTCAGAATTACGTGATATAAAGTCAGAATTGTGAGATATAAAGTCAGAATTACGTGATATAAAGTCAGAACTACATGATATAAAGTCAGAATTGTGAGCTATAAAGTCAGAATTACGTGATATAAAGTCAGAATTGTGAGATATAAAGTCAGAATTACGTGATATAAAGTCAGAATTGTGAGATATAAAGTCAGAATTATGTGATATAAAGTCAGAATTACGTGATATAAAGTCAGAATTGTGAGATATAAAGTCAGAATTACGTGATATAAAGTCAGAATTGTGAGATATAAAGTCAGAATTATGTGATATAAAGTCAGAATTACATGATATAAAGTCAGAATTGTGAGTTATAAAGTCAGAATTATGTGATATAAAGTCAGAATTACGTGATATAAAGTCAGAATTGTGAGATATAAAGTCAGAATTACGTGATATAAAGTCAGAATTGTGAGATATAAAGTCAGAATTACATGATATAAAGTCAGAATTTTGTGATATAAAGTCAGAATTGTGTGATATAAAGTCAGAATTACGTGATATAGTCAGAATTGCGTGATATAAAGTCAGAATTACATGATATAAAGTCAGAATTGTGAGCTATAAAGTCAGAATTACGTGATATAAAGTCAGAATTGTGTGATATAAAGTCAGAATTACATGATATAAAATCAGAATTGTGTGATATAAAGTCAGAATTGTGTGATATAAAGTCAGAATTACATGATATAAAGTCAGAATTGTTAGATATAAAGTCAGAATTACGTGATAAAGTCAGAATTACATGATATAAAGTCAGAATTGTGTGATATAAAGTCAGAATTGTGTGATATAAAGTCAGAATTACGTGATATAAAGTCAGAATTACGTGATAAAGTCAGAATTGAGTGATGTAAAGTCAGAATTGCGAGAAAGTGTCAAATTTTTCACCCTTTTCACCTCTGCATTATTACTTATATTTTCGCTTTCACCCATAGCCTCTTTCCATCCATGTTCATCTTTGCACAGTAATGTCATGCACGCTGTATTTTTGAAGGGACGGGAGAGCGAGTTCACTTTCACTTATCACTTTCTATATAATTACAGATGTTACTTTTAATTAAACATATACTAGTGGTTAAAATGTGTTTGTGTATATGAGATCAAATAAAAAAAACAATCCTGGCATATGCCTGCCATATACAAACCCATGAGTCGGGTGGAGCCTCGAGTCCACTAGGTTGCACAGGGCCTCACAGCATGCTCGTGACGGCCCTGTTATATGGTGTGCAAATAAACCTCAAATTTATCATATCTTATTTATCATATCTTATGTTTATGTCTGCATGGTTACCATCAGTGTAATCATATCCTATCAGCTGCAGGCTCTTATCATTGCAGACTAACTCTTATTGTTCTATAAATTGGTAAATAAACATATACACTGATGGTTAGAAGAGAAGAGCTCAGTAAAGAGATCTCATGGCTTCTCTTCATACATTTCTCATTCTGTCCATATGTGCCACGGCTCTGTGTTTGGTGAGTCCAGAATTCAGTACTTTGTGTGTCGGGGGTTCAGTTTTGTGATCATATGTTGAATAATGCATGCTAAGCAAAAGCAAATGATCATATTTTAGAGCACAGCTAGTTTAGTTGTATTCAAATGTATTGAACCTGTTCAGGATTGAATGAGTTTTATGATGAATTGGTTTCATAATAGTAGGTTATACAAGATCAAGGCTTGCACTGTAATCATTTGTTGATGTAAATGTGCACTTTGACACTTTTCTCAAATGTTTTCTTTCAAAGCCAACATCTTCACTGTCAGGTGAGTCACAATAATCACATTCTCTCAAAAACACATTTGATTTTTAAAGGATTTTATATTCTATGCTCTGGATTATTTATTTATTTATTTTAAAGGCAAAACGGAGATCTATGTAGATAATGGAAATGACAAGGCTATATTTGAAATAAATGAAGGTTTGTGGAAACATTAATATGCATCTTTAATCTGTAGCATTATTTCAAAACCACTTCTGCAGTAACTGCTGTGTTGTTCAACAGAGGCAGGACTTAACCTGGTGGAAGGAGACATTCTGATAGAGGAGGTCAGTGTTTTAGAAAACACATTCTCATAAAACACTTTCTATTAACAGGCTACAAAATAGGACCTGAAACCTGTATATATATATATAAAAAAAAAATCTAAAAAATGTTGTAACTAAAATTTAGGACGTGTAAATATAGTTGTGTAAATTGTCAAGCAATAAACAAACATAAAAAATAAAATAGTCTTTTAGGAGATGCTTAACATTCAGAAAGTGCTTAAACATCAGGATGTAGATTAGCTGTTTTTTTATTTGATTTGATTTTAATTAATTTTCTACGAGGTTTCTAACTAAAATCTTGGATGTTTAAATATATAATTTTAAATTTTTTCAAGCAATAAACAAACATCAAAATTAATAAAATAAAATAAAAGGGTAAACAAGTTATAGGGTAACTTGCACATGAAACAACAGGGATGTGTAAATCAAGCTAAATCCATGTTTGGTTTGTGTTTAACAGGGAAAAGGCAGAAACACTATTCTGGGTGAACGGTATCTCTGGCCTACCACTGTGCCGTACTTCCTCGACAGCAGCCTTGGTAGGTGAATCTATAGAATACTTTCTATTGAATGCTTTACAGTTGTGCTCAAAAGTTTACAGCTTTATTCCTAAACTGTGTGTGGTGGATGATCTACGGCTGTTTGCTTGTTTTGTGACGGTTTTTCATGAGTCCCCTGTTTGACTCCTGAGTAGTAAAACTACCCAACGTTCTTCAGGTCCTGCATAATTTTCAGTTTTCCAGCATCTTTTGCATAATTTGAACCCTTTCCAGCAGTAACTGTATGATTTTGAGATCCATCTTTTCACACTGAGGACAACTGGGGGACTCAAACACAACTATTAAAAAAGGTTCAAACGTTCACTGATGCACCAGAAGGAAAACTATGCATTGAGAGCCGAAGAATTTTTCGGGACCTGGTGGATTTTTCTGAAGAACATTAACTGCTCAGGACAAACAAGGGACTCAAGAACAGCCATTACAAAACAAACAGTCATGGATCATCCAGGTAATGACACAAAGTATTAAGAATCAAGGGTATGTAAACTTTTGAACTGGGTCATTTTAAAAAATTCTGTTTTTTTAGAGCCCGAGCACTGATGGTGTGAGGACCCTATTGTAATTGCTCAGTCAATTCTTCTTCTTCTCCAAATCAAATCACATTTTTGAGGGCCTAAACATGCTCGAAAACTCATGAAACTTTGCACATGCATCAGAAGTGGTGAAAATGTATGTCTGATATGGGTTTCAGAATTAGGTGTGGCAAAATGGCTCAATAGCGCCACCTACAAAATTTCAATTAAGTATGAAATTCGGTAGACATGTATAACAGCTCAATACCTACAAAAAAGTCCCTGCATGGGTGCAAAATCTGAAAACCCAACAAGAAGTGAGATATTTTGAATTTTTGCAGTTTTTGCCATTTCTAGAAGTTGTACTTTAACAAATTCCTCCTAGAGCTTTAATCAGATCAACATCATATTTGGTCAGTCTGGCTTTTGAGATGTTAAATTGTGAAGATCTAGAGTGTGAAGAAGTGTGTGTCTGTGGCGGCCTGACAAAATTCGATGTTTCGCCATGAAACAGGAAGTTGTTTTAACTCGGGCATACAATGTCCGATCTGCCCCAAATTTCACGTTTTATTAGAGTCCTGGCCTGAAGACATTAACATGCCAATATTCAGTTATAGTCAAAGCACCACCTGCTGACAGCAGGAAGTGTGGCACGTCAAAATGACTTATTTTATCCATATTTGTAATGACCATATTTTTCCTATATTTACACACTTGCATGTCATCCACTGTTTACTGTTTTCTTAAGGCCTTCGGGTGGCGGTTAGCCTGGGTGCGAGGGCCCTTTCATCGCTGCTTGCAGCTTTAATTTCTTGTTTTTTCTTCTTGTGGACTATGTAAACATTTATGTAAAATATCTTACTCAGGACAGTACTAAATAAAAAATGGCATACATTTTATATGATCTCTCTTATTTTGTTAAAATAATTAACATTTTGCAGATTCTTTTGAGCACAACTGTAATGCTTTGATCTTTATCTGATATTCTCATTCTAACTTAACCTTTTAAAATCTCTCGCTCGCTGTCGCTCTTTCTCTTGTTCTTTCACAATTTTCAACAGAAATCAATGCCAAAGGTGTGATACTGAAAGCATTTGAGCAATTCAGACTCAAGACTTGTATTGACTTCAAACCCTGGAGTGGAGAGCCAAACTACATTTCTGTGTTTAAAGGCAGCGGGTGAGGAAACTTCACACATTACACTCAATAATTCTATCCACGTTGATATTAATGGATGGAACATATTGTGCTCTCACATCTTTTCAATACAAAAACAGAAAAAGATATTAAAAATGTAATAATTAAAATTTATTAAATGGTTACACTTTATTTTGATGGTCCACTTTAGACATTCTACTAAGTAACTTATTAAGAGTTTTAGGTATTAGGTGTTAGGGTTAAGTGTTAGCAGATATTAAGAAGAGAGCCTACTAATACTGTAATGACTGCTTGTTGACATGTAGTTACAAATAAATGAGTGTTAGTTGTCATAGCTGCATAGGTACATAGTTAGTAAGATGCCTACACTTTAAAATGCCAATTAAAGAGGTGATTGATTATGATTTCTCTTTTTTAACTTTAGTTAGTGTGTAATGTTGCTGTTTGAGCATAAACAACATCTGCAAACTTACGACACTCATAGTTCAATGCAAAGAAGATGTTTTCTTTTAAATAATTCTGTTTAAGGATTACAACAAACGGCTGGTATTGACTACTAGTTAGTGACATCACTAACCCTAAAATTTACATAAACCCCACCCCCAAGAACACACAACAAAGGGAGTGAGGCCATGTTGGGCTGCTTTAGAGAAGAGGAAGAGTTGTTGTAGTAGAGCGTCATTTTACGCCGGACTGCTTCACAAACGAGGGTCAATTCGACACTGGATTTGCACAAAAGGTTAACATGACGGCACATGCTAGTGGATGAGTTGAATCAACTCCACAGCAACTACATCAATTTCATAAAGAGTCTCTCCATCAGCGTCGACTCCGGTTTGAACAATGTAAGGCTGAACACCGTTACTGACAATCCTCATTTTGGCTGCGTGAGATTCTCCAGCTTTGTTGTTGTTGAGCTGTTAAAGCTCCGCCCTCTTCTGGAAAGGGGGCTGGGAGCAGCAGCTCATTTGCATTTAAAGGGACACACATAAATGCAGTGTTTTTGCTCACACCCAAATAGAGGCAAATTTGACAAGCTATAATAAATGATCTGTGGGGTATTTTGAGCTCAAACTTACACATTCTGGAGACACCAGAGACTTATAGATATTACATCTTGTAAAAGGAGCATTATAGGTCCTGTGACGTAACGGCTGCCTTTCCCTTATTGTCAGCGCCACCCCATTTTTTAAATTGCCACCCTTCACCAGCTTCGCGACTGCAGTGGGTGTGAGAGAGAGGAGGCGCGCTGAAATATCCAGGACTGGCGGCGTGTGATAACGCACATCTGAAGATAAATTAAGCCTCATCACCGCCGCTGTTTAATGCTGAGCGTGCCTCTCCTCGGGAGACCGGTCTCTTTCCCCTGTGCATGCAAGCTGGTGTCCTCATGGGTCCAGGAAAGGGAGCTCGGAGGGACTCCCACACGGCCATAGATGTGAGTCGCCGGACCCGCGGTCCGGAATGGAGAAGCATGCGTAACGCCACCGACAGGATTAGTACACCGGGCCGCTATTCCCCTAAGTTGTCATGGTTTAAAGAGGACGAGCCGCTGTGCCGGAGCCACCACCCCTCGCGTCTTGGACCGAAGAGAGAGAAGCGGGTGCGGCCGCCGGACCCCGCCCCTTACCTGGACCCATCTTATCCGCTCACTACCCTTCCTTCACATTTCCCCGGCACAACGAGCACACCAGGTCCCCTGTTTATTTGGACACTTTATTTTCTGTTTTGGGGGGTTTCTGTTTATTTCTGTTAAAAAAAGCCACAGTCCCCTTTAATGAAATGTTGGAAGAGCAAAAATATCTGAAATAATATGTTGAAATAATATTCTTGCTTGGGCTTAGATAAGAGAACATTTTAGCATTAACATATTAGCATTTCATAACTATTCAACCATGTGCAAGCTGCAACAGAATGAAGAACTTTTTCTTCACAGTGACAGTAGCACGAAATTCAGGATTTTTCTCTGTTCCAGATGTTACTCAATGGTGGGGAACCGACAGATGGGAAAACAGGAGTTGTCAATTGGTGAAAACTGTGACCATTTAGGAATAGTGGAGCATGAGTTTCTGCATGCGTTGGGTTTCTGGCACGAGCAGTCCAGATCTGACAGAGACGACTACGTCACCATAGTGTGGGACCAGATTGAAGAGGGTAATAACTGAATTCATAAACATATCAATTCGTGCCATCTCTTTTTAGTGATATTCTGTCTTGCCAATCTCTTTACTATATTCTATTATTACATTAATCTATTTCCTGGTTTGTTTCTCACATAGGTAAAGAGCGAATCTTCGATTTAAATGATGAAACAGTTTCAAGCTCTCTCGGTGTGCCTTATGATTATGTTTCGCTCATGCACTACGGTAAGATGGCCTTCAACAAAGGCAACAAGCCAACCATCGTTACCAAGATACCAGAATTCTTGGATGTGATTGGTCAAAGCATGGAGTTTAGTGACAGTGACCTGCTCAAGCTAAACAGGCTATACAACTGTAGTAAGTTTATGATTACACTTTATAACACACTTTATGTGGGAGACCAGTTGACCTTGACTGGTTGAATAATCCTCCATTATTTTTTTTATAAATATATTGAAATTAGCCTGACTGATAAGATAAACTGCTTGCTCAGATAAAACATTTCCTAAAGCATCTTTCAAAATTCTTCCAGCTAGAACCTCAACTTTTCTGGACTCTTGCCACTTTGAGGGACCGAATATCTGTGGTATGATCCAGGGAGATGGTGGAAATGCCAAGTGGGCTCGTGTACAAACTGTAGAGGGCGGTCCAAAGACGGACTACACCACTCTGGGTCAATGTCAAGGTATATGAACACCCATAAACACAAAAGCAGGATTCAACCCAACAACTGCCTGCACTTTTTTTTTGGAGCCACATAACTGTTGCTGATGAAACTTCGTGCAAGTGAGCTAACAGAACTTAGTTTTCCATTTATGCACCATCGCGCAGGGTAGCCCCGCCCATTGTGAAATCTCATTGGTCCAAAATCCCTATAACAACCTCAAATATCATCTGATTGCCTGTGATTAATTACGTCCAAAATCACATAGTGTCTAGTAAGCACTACATTTGGTTTGTTCATCACAAATGCGCATTTCACCAGAAGTAGTAGGTTGTTCGTCTAACATTTTTTAAATGTTACTAGTTTCAGAGAACATTCAAGTTACATTCCCATAATGATTGCAAAAAGAAAAAAGAAAAAAAAGGAATGTTGCCTTGACACTCACATTTTTTGTTCAAAAACATTTTAAAATAATAACTTAATGGGAATGTTAGCTGAGGTTGCATGTGAATAACTTCCACATACTGTAGCAAAAGAAAAAAAATGTCAGTTGTCAGGTAATTTATCACATAGTATAGCGTTAAAGGGTTAGTTCACCCAAAAATGAAATTTCTGTCATTAATTACTAACCCTCATATCATACCACACCTGTAAGACCTTCATTCATCTTCAGAATAGAAAATTAAGATATTTTTGATGAAATCTGAGAGGTATATGACTCATCCAGAGACAGCAATATATTCAACACTTTCAAGGTCCAGAAAGGTACTAAAGACATCCTTAAAACAGTCGACGTGACTGCAGTGGTTCAACCTTAATTTCATGAAGCGAGCAGAATACTGTTTGTGCACAAAAACAAAACAAAAATAACTTTATTCAGCAATCTCTTCTCTTCCTTGTCATTATCCTTACGTAGCTTTAAGATTGTAAATTATTGTAAGATTTCTTTATATTTCTGATGTTAACTATCACAGAAATGCATCATCACAGTCTTATCACATCATATTTAGTTAGTCCAAAGATTCTCTTGGGTGTATCATGTGGAAAAATGTATTTATCAAATGTTGTTAAATGTTGTCTGTTCACTGGTCACTGCTGTGAAAAAAGTTGAATAATTCATAGTGCATAATCCTGAACTGATAACCCTTTATGATTAAGGTGGCACTTTGGTCTTCATGACAAACATTTTACTGACACTATAAGGAAATATCATTCTTATACAGATACATTGCCCGCAAATTACTTGCGCTACATATATTTTGCTGTGCTAGCAATAAACAGGTTTGTCAACAGAATCTCAAAGTAGGCTTTTATTAATGAAATCAAGAAGTGAATTACTCACCCACTGCTTTAAAACACATATCTGCTTGGGTATGATTCAACAATTGTAGGCACTTCATTTTGAACACTTCATATGAAAATGGCCAATTAAGCATGAATGGCTGATTTATATCTAATTTATATATATATATATATATATATATATATATATATATATATATATATATATATATATATATTTTATTTGTATAACATTTGAATGTAAATGGTCCTCTTCCTGACATAATGCAAGAGCTGCTAACAGAGCATCCTGCAGATCACCTTTATGAAAAAAACGCTGAATATCCACTCACACCACACTACATTATCCACAAAAATGAAGATTCGTTATATGACAACTTGTTCCACAAATGAGATTGGGGGGAGGCATTAGGAAGTTTGATTTGATTTATTAATTTATTTAAAGAAATAATTTATGACGTGCAAAATGATCTCACATTTAAGGGGTGGTTTCCCGACAGGGTTTAAATTAAGACAGGAATAGGTCTTATGGCTTAAAATGTGTCTTAAAAGTGGCTTTCTGAAACATGTACAGATTACTAACACCTGGACTATGGAGTCCTGAACTAAAATAAACAGGATGAATTTAAAACCAACTGTGCTTAATCTGAATTAGCATGACTGAGGTTGCCTATAAAACATGAAATGAACCAAGAAAAGCTTAAAATTATATGAAGCTGAGAAGCAAATCCTAGAGAAAAAAAAAATGGCAGCAGAAAAAAAGATTGCAATCAAAAAAATCTTTACTGAACAAGAGAAAACTCTTAAAGAAAATATTTATTACCCTACTGTTTTGTGAACATCTGTGAGTGGACATTAGTTATTCAATACATATGGAAGAATATAAAAATAAACCACAAAAAGACTACTGCTAATGCCTGAAGAGAGAGGTTTACGACTGGCGGAGACCTGCAAATAGGAATATTTGTGAACCAGCAATCTTTGGAGAACATGCAACGACTGCATGGCAAAAGACCCCTGTCAAGCTCCTGAAATTTGCAGATGACACAACAGTCATCAGCCTTATCCAAAGCGGTGACGAGTCTGCTGACAGACTGGAGGTTGAACATGGTTCACCCAATTCGTTTAATACGTAGATTCAGAAATGAAATGCCACTGTGCATTGCTTGGAGATGAACAGTTCTGATTTGTCTATATATTTTCATTGGCAAATTGAGCAAAACAGACAATATTGTGTCAACAGTAACTCAATATTAACTTCTTATTTATTTAACTGTTGTATAAAATCAGTATCACATTTGCACTAATGCTATTCTGGACAGAAAAACATCACTCGTGTGATATATGACAAATCTTCATTTTTGCAGATATAGATATAGCTTAACATAATTTTTGCCCCATATCTTGGATTTTAGGGAGACCCCACTGCTTAAAGCCCCACACAAGCAGAACTCATAATAGGAAAACAACATACATGCACTTAGATCACACCGGAATAGAACATAAAACACTCTTTAGACTTGCTATACTGCTTCCCCTTTACAAAGTTTCTCGACCTTGAGGGAACGAACAAAGTCCCTGAACCGCCTCGACGGCCTCCTGACTCTGAGGCCGCAGCTGGCCTTCTTGTGTAACTGAAGCACGGCTATTCGAATGCAAGGTTTGCAGCTCAAGAACTGGTGTGGCTGCACATGGGACTGCCAGAGTACTGAAAGTGCTCGACAGGGGTCCTGGCCTGCCCTCCGGGTTAGGCACGACTGTAGAGGAGGCCGGTGCTGGGGCTGTGGCGGCACTTCCTTAATAAGGTGCCAATCTGTCTCTGTGCACGACCACCTTCCTACCCCTCGGAGGCAACTGAACTTGGTAAACAATTTCTCTAATTTTCTCCAGAACACTGCACGGCCTAACATACTGGGAGTCAAGTTTAGGGCACCTGCCCTTCTTTCTCTGAGGGCTGTACACCCACACCAGCTCTCCTGCTGTGAAATGCCACGGTTTTGCCTTCAGGTTGAAACTTCTCTTCTGCCAGGTCCCCGCTTTTAACAACTGCTTCCTTGCAAAATTACGAGCGGCTTCCAATGAGTCCTGATGCTTTCTAGCATACTCAGGGCCCGGTGGCACATCAGGTGCTTCAGGTGACCTCCCAAAGGTTGAGTCTTGCAAGGCGGATCAGCACACAATTAGGATAAATGGCAAGTGTGAATTCCTTGTTTTGTGGATCCCTAATTTTTTGCACATCACTGAGAAGACACGACTCAAAATCCGGCACTTGGTCACTGTGAATGGATTCTGCGACCCCACATGAAAATGCCACCCACCAATGTGTTCACCACTGTCTCGGCTTCTTGGTCAGGCAGTGCGTAAGCTTCTGGCCATTTAGTGAAATAATCTATAGCTGTCGGCACAAACCTGTTACCCCTCTCCAAACATGGAAAGGGCCCATTACATCCACCCTCGCTCTCTCCATTGGACTCCCAACAGGGAACTGTTGCAGGGGAGCGAGGGACTGGCCAGGTGGGCCATTTTGGGCAGTGCAACCATCACACAGCCAACAAAAATCATCCACATCTCTCCTCACAAACCACCAGAAAAAAACTCTTGACATGTTTGAGTGTTTTTAAAACCCCAAAGTGTCCAGACACTTCTGTCCCATGGGCAGCCCTGATAACCTCCTCCCACAGCGACCTCTGCGCCACCTCCTCTCCCCAGTAACAGGGTCTTCCACTCCCTCTCTAACACCCAGTCTCGCAGACGCAGGTCCTTGAATTTGGCCCCTAAGTTTTTTTTTGTGAGAGAGAGAATGACCACTTCCTCCCACAGAGGTCGTTGCTGAGTTTGGACCCACTGGATTACTGGCTGCAGGTCCACATCTTCCTCTTGTAGCCACCTCCAGTCCTCTACTCACACTGTCCTCACGGTCCAAGTAATCCATGTGTCTTCTTTGAAACAAAAATCTGAAGTTAAACTTGCTTCCTGGTAGGTTTAGTTTAAGCCTCAGTTTAATCCTGGAGTAGCTCTAGTCTTCCTCCATGAAATCATCTTATGGACTAGACTAAGTCTTGGACTATTTAAAACCATGACAGAGAAAGCAGATTTTTGTTAATCTGGTTTAAAAGGCCATTTTAATTTAGGACTAAGCTTAATCTCTGTACGGGAAACCACCCCATAAGGTTCAAAGAGGTGTGAGAAAGTAAGACTGGCTTAGTAGTCTATTATCTAATAATGTTTATACTTTTACAGGGGTTGGGCTCTTCATGCATTTCAGCACAGCCACAGGTACCCAAGGAGACAAGGCTTACCTGGAAAGTCGCCTCTTTTACCCCAAAAGACGCTCCCAATGCCTTCAGTTCTATCATTACAGCAGTGGGGGCGCTGATGACCAGCTAAACATCTGGGTGCGTGAATACACCGCTGAAAACCCCAAAGGAGACCTGAGATTCATTCATAAGATCAGCGGTAATAAATCAAAATATTCACAACACCAAACAAAGAATTATTTAACATTAAAAGTGGGGTCACATGTACCATTGCTCAGCAAAATTTTGCAGATGAAATGCAGTCATTCAATAGGAATCTGCACGATTGGGATTTTCAAATGATTTCCCCATGCAGATTTCACTTGTGTTAAAGTTGATCACGTGAATTCATCGCCTTGACCAACAGAAAGCTGCTTGGTTTGAAAGTGACTTCTGCGTGAGCTTCTTTATCATCTCTCACTATTGACAGTAAACATTTTTAAAGAGTTAGTTCACCCAAAAATGAAAATTTTGTCATTTATTACTCACCCTCATGTCGTTCTACACCCATAAGACCTTCGTTAATCTTCGGAACACAAATTGAGATATTTTAGTTGAAATCCGATGGCTCAGTGAGGCCTCCATAGGGAGCAATGACATTTCCTCTCTCAAGATCCATAAAAGGTACTAAAAACATTTAAATCAGTTCATGTGAGTACAGTGGTTCAATATTAATATTATAAAGCGACGAGAATATTTTTGGTGCGCCAAAAAACAAACAAAATAACGACTTATTTAGTGATGGCTGATTTCAAAACACTGCTTCAGGAAGCATCGGAGCACAAATGAATCAGTGTATCGAATTACAATTCAGATCGCGTGTCAAACTGCCAATGGCTGAAATCACGACTTTGGTGCTCCGAAAAGCAGATTTGATACACTAATTCATTATGCTCCGATGCTTCCTGAGGCAGTGTTTTGAAATTGGCCATCACTAAATAAGTTGTTTAAATAACTTTTTTTTTTTTGGCGCTCCAAATATATTCTCGTCGCTTCATAATATTAATTTTCAACTACTGTACTCACATGAACTGATTTAGATGTGTTTTTAGTACCTTTATGGATCTTGAGAGAGGAAATGTCATTGCTCCCTATGAAGGCCTCATTGAGCCATCAGATTTCAACAAAAATATCTTAATTTGTGTTCTGAAGATTAACGAAGGTCTTACGGGTGTGGAACGGCATGAGGGCAAGTAATAAATGACAGAATTTTTTGGGTGAACTAACCCTTTAAATTTGACTAACATGTCCACACCTTAAAGTTGTGGGAAAATCTAGGGTGTGCTTCCCAAAAGCTTAGTAAGCCTAAGTAGATCATAAAACCATGCCATCAATGGTCTCTACAATCAACTTTGCTCACTATGCTTTTGAGAAACGCAGCCCAAGTCATTCCAATAGGGATCCACACGTTTCGGAGTCTCATATGGGGGCAAAAATGTTTCCCACAAATGTTTTGCTCATGTTCCAGTTGGTTACATGAACTTGACGCCCTGACCAACACAAAGGTGCTTGGTGTGAATGTAACTTCTGCAAAATTTAGTGACCACACCTTAAGGATAAATTGTTAAGCTATGGGTAATGCATATTTGTACTGTTTAGGTGGGCTTAAAGACTCCTGGGAACTACACCATGTGACGTTAAATGTCTCTGATAAATTCAGAGTGGTGTTTGAAGGAGTTAAAGGAAGAGACGCATCAAAGGGTGGCCTGTCTCTGGATGACATCAACCTCTCGGAGACCCAGTGTCCTCAGTACACTTGGCGTATTCGTGATTTTACCAGTCTTCTTGCTACAACTGCTGTTGGCACCGCAACCTACAGCCCCCGCTTCCGATCCCCAGATGGTTACTAATTTCAGATGAGTTTGTACATTAATGGCTTTACAGGTAGCCTAGATAAAATGGCAGTCTACCTCCACTTGACCTCTGGACCTTATGATGATAATCTCCAATGGCCGTGTCCATGGCGACAGATAACCATGGAGTTGATGGACCAGAATCCAGACATCCAACGCCGCATGAACAACGTGATGATGATCACTACTGATCCAAACGAGACCTTCACTAACTGTAAGATATAAACAGAGTTGGGGAGGCATGAAATCAGCAGATATTAGGCATTTTTATGAGCCATTAATGCATATATGCCAAGTACAGATACACATTCTAGATTATTTAGGATACGTCTACATTAATTTGAATATGTTTGAAAATGATTGTATTCATTTCAAAATGTTCTCTCTCCACAAGCATTTTCCAAGTTTCTCGTCCACACTGAAATGTTGGATAGCACTTAAATCATCTTACTGCTCATACGGAAAACATAAAATCTCACTGAAATGATACAGAGAGACCAGACATAAGTAATTCTCATATTCTTCTGGAACAATCATTTTATTAACGAAATACACTGCCTGGCCAAAAAAATTAAATAGGCAAATACTTAAGAGACTTGATCATTGTAGCAGTGATTATGTTTCTAGCATGTTACTGTATATGTTTGAGAACAGTTCTTTTAACCCTAACTGATTGAGTGTGTAGCTTTTCATTTCTTAATCAACCATGTAGGAAGGTCTATCACGGCCATATTTATGATACAAAGTCTAGATTCATCAGGCTCAAATTGTGAAAGAATGGTTGGGAGTGAGCTTGAAGATTGAAAAGAAAGTCTTTGGGATGTGCTGGAGTAGATCTTGACCAAAAACTGACGCACCTCTTGATGGAAATAACATCATAAAATTTATTTCCATCAAGAGGTGCATCAATTTTTGGTCAAGATCTTGTATTGACAATGCAAGAGGTGAGCACTCTGTAAAGTCTCCTCCAGCACATGCCAAAGACTTTCAATGAATTTAAGGTCTGGACTCAAAGGTGCCAATTCATGTGTGAAAATTATTCTTCATGCTCCCTCCCAACCATTCTTTCACAATTTGAGCCTGATGAATCTTGTCATCCTGGAAAATGGCCATGATGTGTCTTCCTACATGGTTGTTTAAGAAAAGAAAAGCTACACACTCCATCAATTAGGGTTAGAAAAACTGTTGCCAAACATATAACATGCTAGACATATAATAATCACTGCAATAATGATCCAAACATAGACTCAAGTATTTGCCTATTCAAAACCAAAATGTATTTATTTTTTTGGCCAGGCACAGTATCTCACCACTTAAATAAACAACAACAACATATTTCATGTTCTAAAATGCAGTTGCCCTTATGTTCTGCCGCAGGACAGCAATTTTTTGTCATCTTTGCAGGAATGTAATTTGAAGTTTGTAAAGTAACACTATGAAAATGAATAGCAAGCACAACAATGGCGGTATAACCATAGATATCTATGGTTACAAAATGCATCACATGACTAAACATGCATTGTCATTTTAGAATACGTCCATTTTCAGTTCAAACTAAAATGTGAAAACGTCAGATTTATCCAGCTGGGAAAGCATCTTCAAAGATAAAAATGAAAAACAGAAGGCCACAATTTAAAGAAAAAGACAAACTTCCAGATTAATGTAGATGTAGCCTTTAAGATAAATGACAAGAAAAGATGCTTTATAAATAACATGTTCTCTCTTTACACAGCCATGGGTAATGTGAAGTATTTCTGGGAAGACCCACAAAAAGTAGGCAGTCTAGTCACTAACACAGATGGCAGTCGATATTACCGGGGACCTGGTCATGGTATCAGATATATCACGCATGATAGTCTGAAGAGCCGAAGCTTCATTAAAGGAGATGATGTCATCTTCCTCCTCTGCATTGAAGGTTTGTGAGCAGCAAGATTTAATTCCATACAGAGATTCCTATGATATATGACAGAAGTAGACTTAAGTATGAATATTTAACTCTGTCAGTAGATGTGACTGGACATTTGGAGCCTCAGTCAAGAGAGTTTTGGAGACCAGAGAACTGCGGTTAGAGATTGAGGACCCCGTTGAAAGCTCTACAGCAACAGTGACAGTAAATGTTTTTGTGGGAGCGGTCATGTTTCTAGGTCTTCCTGCAAATTCAGTGTTGTATGTGTGAAGGAGAAGATGACAGATGGAAAGAGAGAAAGATTGAGCCAGAGAGGACAGATGGTTGTGAGTGTCCATATACACAACTCAGTTTTCTTCTTCCACACCTGACAACTGTACCATTATCAAATATAAATGCATCTAACTCCCATTATACTGATTTCTCTCTTACAGAACCAAAAAAAGTCAATTTAAAAGAAGAGTGGACTAAAGCAGGCTCTAATGACGTCATGAATGCAGGATGAATCCTGCCCTTCATTACTGAGCTGGATCTACTGAATCATAACTGGCCTTTAAAATGTATGACTCAACCTAAATAAATAAATAAATTGATCAAAAATATATATACTCAACCATTAATGCTCACACAATTTATTAGTAATTTGTTACTGTCTGTAATAAAGTGCTGGCATATAAATAATTGCAATGTAATCTACATTTCTGAATTCACAAAAGCTGCAGCTGTCCATTGACAATCCTTTAGATGAGAAACACCACGTTCTCTGAGAGCATGACCTGGTTGTCATCCTGCATGCGCTCCAGCAGAAGGTTAATCTCGGTCTGGTCAAACTCCTCGTCCTGGCCTTTGTTAATGTGAGTCAGAAGATCAGGCACTGCCACAGACTGAGACCGGGTCACCTTGAAGGCCTTCAGTAGAACCGCCTTGAAGACTTTCAATCTAAAAATGTTGCAAAAGGTCACATGAAACGCTGTCAAAAGTCAGTCTCCGTATCTAATGTGCCTGTTGAATTGACTAAAACAAAATAGTGAGGGAGTGGAAATACAAAAGGAGAAGAACCAATTCAATTCTAATTTATTATTAACATCTTCACCGCTGCTGGATAGACAGAGTTGGACATATCTAAGTCAAGGAGCAGACTTTTTTCCCAACATTTTTCACACTTTGTTATTTACAAAATTATAAAACACTTCAATATAAACTATCATTTTGACAGTTTTCCACAGTGGAATTGGGGAAGAGAGTGAGAGAACCCAAGTGTAGTCTGGTGGAATAACTGTAATATATAACTGGAATACTCTTCTGCTATGTAGTCCGAAGCCTCCTGCGTCAGGACCGGCTTCACCAGCTTAGCAACATGGATGTACTTCCTGATGAACTCCATGGTAACAACCTTCTCCCTTTCAAATGATTATGGTGAGCACCACAGAAACCCAATGGATTACGGTAGACTGACTTTGTTACACACTTTCTAAGGAAATTAAATCTAAGTGAAGAGAGATGTACTTTTTCTTCCTGTGGCCATGCAGGACAGTGTCTTTTTTCTCATAGATCTGTAGCTCCTGCTCAGCTGCTTCTGTGATGTTTGGGTCGTCTGTGGCGAATACGTCTACTGTACTTCCCAGCGGCATTGCTGTTGGTACAGACATGAGAGAATGAGAGTAACAGCTGACTAAAGCTTCTGAAGCTCAAAACTCGAGAGCAAACACACACTAATATAATAATATAATATAATAATATGAGAAAGTATATGATGCAAAATAAAATTTACATTTTTTTTCAGTAAATTATTATTTGACATTTTCATCTCTATACACATAGACAAACAAGTACATTTAAAAGTTTTATTTTTTTTATTTTGCATCATTCTTTCTCTCTCATATACATACATACATACTTCACCATCTGAAACTATAGAATTTAACACTTTCATGCATGGTGTCCAGCACTACAGTTAGGTCATATATTTATTAGCTCATATAAAAGTGTAGGCATATACGATGACAGGAATATGTGTGCATGATTGCATTTGAGGGTGTGTGTGTGTATTTGTGCTCAGGTATGATTTTAATAGTTTTAAGTAAAAGTTGAGTTTTGAGACATATAATGTTATGTTTTACAAATATCCTCTCTATTGTTGTTATTTAACGTTCCAAGACGTCTGATGAAAAAAGCCTCTAACAGCCACATCTGTCAAAAATGAGATAATGATATTGAGTGATTGCTTTCTGCACATACTATATGTTCATCAAATACTTTCACTTCAAACCCACTAAATCCCAGCCTCATCCCATTCAGAAATCCTGGTACTTACAGTATATAGAAACCTATACATAGGAGTCTGATGAAAAATGTTCATTTCAAAGAAAAATGTCAGACGACTTAGATGCTTTTGCATGTATATATTTGTTTTATATGTTTTAAATGTATATATACATTTGCTCTTAGCAAATGTTTTAAAAACATGCATGTTTTAATTTTTTTTTCCAGATCAAGCATGAGTTCTATTGAATCACTTTTCATACCGCTGATGCAGTGTTTAAAAGTAAAAACAAATATTCAAAAAAATATATTATTAAAATTATTACTTTGTGATTTAAAGGATTAGTTCTCTTTCACATAATTTTTTTCTGATAATTTCCTCACCCCCATGCCATCCAAGATGTTCATGTCTTTCTTTCTTCGTTCAAAAAGAAATTAAGGTTTTTGATGAAAACATTCCAGGATTTTTCTCCATATAGTGGACTTCAATGGCCTCCCAGACGAGGAATAAGGGTCTTATCTAGAGAAACCATCGCTCATTTTCTAAAAAAAAAATAATAATAAAATGTATACATTTTAACCATAAATGCTCATCTTGAACTAGCTCTCATATTAGAATTCCAGCAGTGTAGACGCTGTTAAGTGTATTACTGCCCTCCACAGGTCAAAGTTTGAACTAATTGTCATATACTTGCACAAGCATATTGTATATGACAGTTTAGTTCAAACTTTGACCTGTGGAGGGCAGTAATACACTTAGCAGTGTCTACACTGCTGGAATTCAAATAGAGAAGAAGAAGAAGAAGAGAGCAAGTTCAAGATGAGCATTTATGGTTAGAAAATGAGCGATGGTTTCTCTAGATAAGACCCTTATTTCTCGTCTGGTATCGCTGTAAACTGCAATTTTGACCTTTAACCGTTTGGAGGCCATTGAAGTCCACTATTATGGAGAAAAATCCTGGAATGTTTTCATCAAAAACCTTAATTTCTTTTCGACTGAAGAAAGAAAGACATAAACATCTTGGATGACATGGGGGTGAGTAAATTATCAGGAAATTTTAATTTGAAAGTTAACTAATCCTTTAATAACTTTAACTTTTTAAACAAAACAATTTAATAAATAACATTTAATAAAGTGAATTTAATCTAATACACTAAAATACATATTATACGAAAAATATTGATATTAAATTATAAAATTATAATTGATAGCGTATATAATACATACTTGATAGTGTTTATTTTCTCTCACTTCAGTAACATAACTAACTGTTATCAATCAGTGTATTCAGTACAAGTGTTCAGTCTAACTTCTTAGCTAGTGAACAATTTGTTTTATGGCTAAAATAGTCCAACTAAAAAATAAAAAAGTTTGATAACCACCAATCTGCACACATCTCCAGTGCTGTTTGTGCTCTGGCCTCCAGATGGCAGTCTCACCTGCTCCCTCCTGCTCTCCCGGCACTCTGTATCGATGCATCCGCAGCACATGCTCCGAGATCTCCCGATCGCTATCTGGATCCATCTGATCCAGAACAATGAAGAGCAGATCAAACCGGGAAAGCAAGGAATCCTGGAGCCCGATGTTCTCCACTGGGGTCTTATACTGATCATACTGGGTGAAGAATATAGTAGGATTATTCCTAAAAATTTAAAAGCCAGCTTTATATCAGTTATAATTTCATGCATAAAGATCAAATTTATATGGTAAAAAAATAAATGTTATAAATATGTGTAAAATATTTTTAACTTGGTTAGTTAATGGCTCTGTTAATGTTTCTTGTCTCATCACATTCAAACGAATTACATGAATCAGAATCGCAAGCCTATATATTCGTTTCAAAATCAAAATGGCAACATTTTACAAAAAAGTCGAGTAAATCACTGCATTGCTGTCCGTCGTTTAACATTTCTATCGTAAAACAGTTGTTTAGCTAGATACCTTACCATGATGAACCTTAAAACTGAAGCATCGCGCTGGAATACGGGCCAGCCTAAAAATGTAGGCCTATTAAATGTCATCCTAACAACATGCAGAGCAATTGGCTACAGCGCACAGCAGCAGCATCAAGAATATCAAATGTGTGACTGTGTCATGTGTACCCCTCACAGCATATCATTCAAAAACGTTTTATTCAAGAGTAAAATCAACCTCCATTACAAAAATGTCATACTTTAAAAACAATTTTAGAAAACAGATAGTTCCGGCCCTTGATTCTGATTGGTTGAGCCGTGTTCAAAGCCGTTGTAAAATTCCCAAAAACATACAGCTGATCACATTACATAAGTATCGCTGCGCCACTGAATGTGTATGTTGCTGCGTCTGTCTTAGCAACCACTCTTAGCAACATGGTAAACATATGTTTCTTCTCTATTTATTTTGTTCTTGGAAGCTTAATGTATTATGTTGAAGAGTATTGTAAAAGAAATATAGAGTGACCGAGTGTATAACCTGCATTCAAATTTAGCATTTTCCTTCGGGTCAGTCCTATGTTCATTATAAAAAATCTGTTTGAATGTCTGAAGCGATCTTGTCCTTTTAACATTTAATGGGTTTCCGGCGCCCTGCTGACACTGACAGAACTAGTCAAAGCATTAGTCATTTGGTACCGGCATCTAATGGAATAATAAATGTAACTTCTGTTGCTGTTCATGGTCAGGGACTATTTTTTCCAGCGGAAGGAAGCCTTTTAAAGATATTACTTCATGAAAGTTAGTATATTTTTTGGCTTTAATAGTTGTATTGTGTGGTAACCGTTTTATGAAAGCAAAAAGCCCCCTGAAGCCATGGTAAACCACGGCTTCATGGGGCTTATTGCTTTAATCCTTCCTATTTTAAAGGACACTACTTAAGGCATAAAAATGAAGAAACAGCTTTAATCCTTTTTTTTTCCAGAATTATTTAAAGTAATTGCCAGTTATAAAAGACATTACATCGTGATTTAAGTAAGAATTGCGAGAGAAAAATTCATGAGAAAAAAAAGAATTGCGAGTTATAAAGTAAATGTGAATAAAGTCATAATTGCGAGTTATAAACATAAGCGAGATATAAAAACTTGTGTGATATAAATGGGAATCGTGATATAAAGTCAAATGTGTGATTTAAAGTCAGAATTGTGTGAATAAAGTCAGAATTGTGAGATATAAAGTCAGAATTATGTGATTAAAGTCAGAATTACGTGATTAAAGTCAGAATTGTGAGATATAAAGTCAGAATTAAAGCGAGATATAAAGTCAGAATTGCGTGATATAAAGTCAGAATTGTGAGTATAAAGTAAACGTGATATAAAGTCAGAATTAAAAGCGTGATATAAAGTCAGAATTATGTGATATAAAGTCATGATATAAAGTCAGATTGTGATATAAAGTCAGAATTATGTGATATAAAGTCAGAATTGTGAGATATAAAGTCAGATATAAAGTCAGAATTGTGAGATATAAAGTCAGAATTATGTGATATAAAGTCAGAATTACATGATATAAAGTCAGAATTTTGAGTTATAAAGTCAGAATTATGTGATATAAAGTCAGAATTACGTGATATAAAGTCAGAATTGTGAGATATAAAGTCAGAATTACGTGATATAAAGTCAGAATTGTGAGATATAAAGTCAGAATTATGTGATATAAAGTCAGAATTACATGATATAAAGTCAGAATTGTGAGTTATAAAGTCAGAATTATGTGATATAAAGTCAGAATTACGTGATATAAAGTCAGAATTGTGAGATATAAAGTCAGAATTACGTGATATAAAGTCAGAATTGTGAGATATAAAGTCAGAATTACATGATATAAAGTCAGAATTTTGTGATATAAAGTCAGAATTAGAATAAAGTCAGAATTGTGATATAAAGTCAGAATTACGTGATATAAAGTCAGAATTGCGTGATATAAAGTCAGAATTACATGATATAAAGTCAGAATTGTGAGCTATAAAGTCAGAATTACGTGATATAAAGTCAGAATTGTTAGATATAAAGTCAGAATTACGTGATATAAAGTCAGAATTGTGTGATATAAAGTCAGAATTACATGATATAAAATCAGAATTGTGTGATATAAAGTCAGAATTGTGTGATATAAAGTCAGAATTACATGATATAAAGTCAGAATTGTTAGATATAAAGTCAGAATTACGTGATATAAAGTCAGAATTACATGATATAAAGTCAGAATTGTGTGATATAAAGTCAGAATTGTGTGATATAAAGTCAGAATTACATGATATAAAATCAGAATTGTGTGATATAAAGTCAGAATTGTGTGATATAAAGTCAGAATTACATGATATAAAGTCAGAATTGTTAGATATAAAGTCAGAATTACATGATAAAGTCAGAATTACATGATATAAAGTCAGAATTGTGTGATATAAAGTCAGAAATGCGTGATATAAAGTCAGAATTACATGATATAAAGTCAGAATTATGTGATATAAAGTCAGAATTACGTGATATAAAGTCAGAATTGTGAGATATAAAGTCAGAATTACGTGATATAAAGTCAGAATTGTGTGATATAAAGTCAGAATTACATGATATAAAATCAGAATTGTGTGATATAAAGTCAGAATTGTGTGATATAAAGTCAGAATTACATGATATAAAGTCAGAATTGTTAGATATAAAGTCAGAATTACGTGATAAAGTCAGAATTACATGATATAAAGTCAGAATTGTGTGATATAAAGTCAGAATTGTGTGATATAAAGTCAGAATTACGTGATATAAAGTCAGAATTACGTGATAAAGTCAGAATTGAGTGATGTAAAGTCAGAATTGCGAGAAAGTGTCAAATTTTTCACCCTTTTCACCTCTGCATTATTACTTATATTTTCGCTTTCACCCATAGCCTCTTTCCATCCATGTTCATCTTTGCACAGTAATGTCATGCACGCTGTATTTTTGAAGGGACGGGAGAGCGAGTTCACTTTCACTTATCACTTTCTATATAATTACAGATGTTACTTTTAATTAAACATATACTAGTGGTTAAAATGTGTTTGTGTATATGAGATCAAATAAAAAAAACAATCCTGGCATATGCCTTGCCATATACAAACCCATGAGTCGGGTGGAGCCTCGAGTCCACTAGGTTGCACAGGGCCTCACAGCATGCTCGTGACGGCCCTGTTATATGGTGTGCAAATAAACCTCAAATTTATCATATCTTATTTATCATATCTTATGTTTATGTCTGCATGGTTACCATCAGTGTAATCATATCCTATCAGCTGCAGGCTCTTATCATTGCAGACTAACTCTTATTGTTCTATAAATTGGTAAATAAACATATACACTGATGGTTAGAAGAGAAGAGCTCAGTAAAGAGATCTCATGGCTTCTCTTCATACATTTCTCATTCTGTCCATATGTGCCACGGCTCTGTGTTTGGTGAGTCCAGAATTCAGTACTTTGTGTGTCGGGGGTTCAGTTTTGTGATCATATGTTGAATAATGCATGCTAAGCAAAAGCAAATGATCATATTTTAGAGCACAGCTAGTTTAGTTGTATTCAAATGTATTGAACCTGTTCAGGATTGAATGAGTTTTATGATGAATTGGTTTCATAATAGTAGGTTATACAAGATCAAGGCTTGCACTGTAATCATTTGTTGATGTAAATGTGCACTTTGACACTTTTCTCAAATGTTTTCTTTCAAAGCCAACATCTTCACTGTCAGGTGAGTCACAATAATCACATTCTCTCAAAAACACATTTGATTTTTAAAGGATTTTATATTCTATGCTCTGGATTATTTATTTATTTATTTTAAAGGCAAAACGGAGATCTATGTAGATAATGGAAATGACAAGGCTATATTTGAAATAAATGAAGGTTTGTGGAAACATTAATATGCATCTTTAATCTGTAGCATTATTTCAAAACCACTTCTGCAGTAACTGCTGTGTTGTTCAACAGAGGCAGGACTTAACCTGGTGGAAGGAGACATTCTGATAGAGGAGGTCAGTGTTTTAGAAAACACATTCTCATAAAACACTTTCTATTAACAGGCTACAAAATAGGACCTGAAACCTGTATATATATATAAAAAAAAAAATCTAAAAAATGTTGTAACTAAAATTTAGGACGTGTAAATATAGTTGTGTAAATTGTCAAGCAATAAACAAACATAAAAAATAAAATAGTCTTTTAGGAGATGCTTAACATTCAGAAAGTGCTTAAACATCAGGATGTAGATTAGCTGTTTTTTTATTTGATTTGATTTTAATTAATTTTCTACGAGGTTTCTAACTAAAATCTTGGATGTTTAAATATATAATTTTAAATTTTTTCAAGCAATAAACAAACATCAAAATTAATAAAATAAAATAAAAGGGTAAACAAGTTATAGGGTAACTTGCACATGAAACAACAGGGATGTGTAAATCAAGCTAAATCCATGTTTGGTTTGTGTTTAACAGGGAAAAGGCAGAAACACTATTCTGGGTGAACGGTATCTCTGGCCTACCACTGTGCCGTACTTCCTCGACAGCAGCCTTGGTAGGTGAATCTATAGAATACTTTCTATTGAATGCTTTACAGTTGTGCTCAAAAGTTTACAGCTTTATTCCTAAACTGTGTGTGGTGGATGATCTACGGCTGTTTGCTTGTTTTGTGACGGTTTTTCATGAGTCCCCTGTTTGACTCCTGAGTAGTAAAACTACCCAACGTTCTTCAGGTCCTGCATAATTTTCAGTTTTCCAGCATCTTTTGCATAATTTGAACCCTTTCCAGCAGTAACTGTATGATTTTGAGATCCATCTTTTCACACTGAGGACAACTGGGGGACTCAAACACAACTATTAAAAAAGGTTCAAACGTTCACTGATGCACCAGAAGGAAAACTATGCATTGAGAGCCGAAGAATTTTTCGGGACCTGGTGGATTTTTCTGAAGAACATTAACTGCTCAGGACAAACAAGGGACTCAAGAACAGCCATTACAAAACAAACAGTCATGGATCATCCAGGTAATGACACAAAGTATTAAGAATCAAGGGTATGTAAACTTTTGAACTGGGTCATTTTAAAAAATTCTGTCTTTTTAGAGCCCGAGCACTGATGGTGTGAGGACCCTATTGTAATTGCTCAGTCAATTCTTCTTCTTCTCCAAATCAAATCACATTTTTGAGGGCCTAAACATGCTCGAAAACTCATGAAACTTTGCACATGCATCAGAAGTGGTGAAAATGTATGTCTGATATGGGTTTCAGAATTAGGTGTGGCAAAATGGCTCAATAGCGCCACCTACAAAATTTCAATTAAGTATGAAATTCGGTAGACATGTATAACAGCTCAATACCTACAAAAAAGTCCCTGCATGGGTGCAAAATCTGAAAACCCAACAAGAAGTGAGATATTTTGAATTTTTGCAGTTTTTGCCATTTCTAGAAGTTGTACTTTAACAAATTCCTCCTAGAGCTTTAATCAGATCAACATCATATTTGGTCAGTCTGGCTTTTGAGACGTTAAATTGTGAAGATCTAGAGTGTGAAGAAGTGTGTGTCTGTGGCGGCCTGACAAAATTCGATGTTTCGCCATGAAACAGGAAGTTGTTTTAACTCGGGCATACAATGTCCGATCTGCCCCAAATTTCACGTTTTATTAGAGTCCTGGCCTGAAGACATTAACATGCCAATATTCAGTTATAGTCAAAGCACCACCTGCTGACAGCAGGAAGTGTGGCACGTCAAAATGACTTATTTTATCCATATTTGTAATGACCATATTTTTCCTATATTTACACACTTGCATGTCATCCACTGTTTACTGTTTTCTTAAGGCCTTCGGGTGGCGGTTAGCCTGGGTGCGAGGGCCCTTTCATCGCTGCTTGCAGCTTTAATTTCTTGTTTTTTCTTCTTGTGGACTATGTAAACATTTATGTAAAATATCTTACTCAGGACAGTACTAAATAAAAAATGGCATACATTTTATATGATCTCTCTTATTTTGTTAAAATAATTAACATTTTGCAGATTCTTTTGAGCACAACTGTAATGCTTTGATCTTTATCTGATATTCTCATTCTAACTTAACCTTTTAAAATCTCTCGCTCGCTGTCGCTCTTTCTCTTGTTCTTTCACAATTTTCAACAGAAATCAATGCCAAAGGTGTGATACTGAAAGCATTTGAGCAATTCAGACTCAAGACTTGTATTGACTTCAAACCCTGGAGTGGAGAGCCAAACTACATTTCTGTGTTTAAAGGCAGCGGGTGAGGAAACTTCACACATTACACTCAATAATTCTATCCACGTTGATATTAATGGATGGAACATATTGTGCTCTCACATCTTTTCAATACAAAAACAGAAAAAGATATTAAAAATGTAATAATTAAAATTTATTAAATGGTTACACTTTATTTTGATGGTCCACTTTAGACATTCTACTAAGTAACTTATTAAGAGTTTTAGGTATTAGGTGTTAGGGTTAAGTGTTAGCAGATATTAAGAAGAGAGCCTACTAATACTGTAATGACTGCTTGTTGACATGTAGTTACAAATAAATGAGTGTTAGTTGTCATAGCTGCATAGGTACATAGTTAGTAAGATGCCTACACTTTAAAATGCCAATTAAAGAGGTGATTGATTATGATTTCTCTTTTTTAACTTTAGTTAGTGTGTAATGTTGCTGTTTGAGCATAAACAACATCTGCAAACTTACGACACTCATAGTTCAATGCAAAGAAGATGTTTTCTTTTAAATAATTCTGTTTAAGGATTACAACAAACGGCTGGTATTGACTACTAGTTAGTGACATCACTAACCCTAAAATTTACATAAACCCCGCCCCCGAGAACACACAACAAAGGGAGTGAGGCCATGTTGGGCTGCTTTAGAGAAGAGGAAGAGTTGTTGTAGTAGAGCGTCATTTTACGCCGGACTGCTTCACAAACGAGGGTCAATTCGACACTGGATTTGCACAAAAGGTTAACATGACGGCACATGCTAGTGGATGAGTTGAATCAACTCCACAGCAACTACATCAATTTCATAAAGAGTCTCTCCATCAGCGTCGACTCCGGTTTGAACAATGTAAGGCTGAACACCGTTACTGACAATCCTCATTTTGGCTGCGTGAGATTCTCCAGCTTTGTTGTTGTTGAGCTGTTAAAGCTCCGCCCTCTTCTGGAAAGGGGGCTGGGAGCAGCAGCTCATTTGCATTTAAAGGGACACACATAAATGCAGTGTTTTTGCTCACACCCAAATAGAGGCAAATTTGACAAGCTATAATAAATGATCTGTGGGGTATTTTGAGCTCAAACTTACACATTCTGGAGACACCAGAGACTTATAGATATTACATCTTGTAAAAGGAGCATTATAGGTCCTGTGACGTAACGGCTGCCTTTCCCTTATTGTCAGCGCCACCCCATTTTTTAAATTGCCACCCTTCACCAGCTTCGCGACTGCAGTGGGTGTGAGAGAGAGGAGGCGCGCTGAAATATCCAGGACTGGCGGCGTGTGATAACGCACATCTGAAGATAAATTAAGCCTCATCACCGCCGCTGTTTAATGCTGAGCGTGCCTCTCCTCGGGAGACCGGTCTCTTTCCCCTGTGCATGCAAGCTGGTGTCCTCATGGGTCCAGGAAAGGGAGCTCGGAGGGACTCCCACACGGCCATAGATGTGAGTCGCCGGACCCGCGGTCCGGAATGGAGAAGCATGCGTAACGCCACCGACAGGATTAGTACACCGGGCCGCTATTCCCCTAAGTTGTCATGGTTTAAAGAGGACGAGCCGCTGTGCCGGAGCCACCACCCCTCGCGTCTTGGACCGAAGAGAGAGAAGCGGGTGCGGCCGCCGGACCCCGCCCCTTACCTGGACCCATCTTATCCGCTCACTACCCTTCCTTCACATTTCCCCGGCACAACGAGCACACCAGGTCCCCTGTTTATTTGGACACTTTATTTTCTGTTTTGGGGGGTTTCTGTTTATTTCTGTTAAAAAAAGCCACAGTCCCCTTTAATGAAATGTTGGAAGAGCAAAAATATCTGAAATAATATGTTGAAATAATATTCTTGCTTGGGCTTAGATAAGAGAACATTTTAGCATTAACATATTAGCATTTCATAACTATTCAACCATGTGCAAGCTGCAACAGAATGAAGAACTTTTTCTTCACAGTGACAGTAGCACGAAATTCAGGATTTTTCTCTGTTCCAGATGTTACTCAATGGTGGGGAACCGACAGATGGGGAAACAGGAGTTGTCAATTGGTGAAAACTGTGACCATTTAGGAATAGTGGAGCATGAGTTTCTGCATGCGTTGGGTTTCTGGCACGAGCAGTCCAGATCTGACAGAGACGACTACGTCACCATAGTGTGGGACCAGATTGAAGAGGGTAATAACTGAATTCATAAACATATCAATTCGTGCCATCTCTTTTTAGTGATATTCTGTCTTGCCAATCTCTTTACTATATTCTATTATTACATTAATCTATTTCCTGGTTTGTTTCTCACATAGGTAAAGAGCGAATCTTCGATTTAAATGATGAAACAGTTTCAAGCTCTCTCGTGTGCCTTATGATTATGTTTCGCTCATGCACTACGGTAAGATGGCCTTCAACAAAGGCAACAAGCCAACCATCGTTACCAAGATACCAGAATTCTTGGATGTGATTGGTCAAAGCATGGAGTTTAGTGACAGTGACCTGCTCAAGCTAAACAGGCTATACAACTGTAGTAAGTTTATGATTACACTTTATAACACACTTTATGTGGGAGACCAGTTGACCTTGACTGGTTGAATAATCCTCCATTATTTTTTTATAAATATATTGAAATTAGCCTGACTGATAAGATAAACTGCTTGCTCAGATAAAACATTTCCTAAAGCATCTTTCAAAATTCTTCCAGCTAGAACCTCAACTTTTCTGGACTCTTGCCACTTTGAGGGACCGAATATCTGTGGTATGATCCAGGGAGATGGTGGAAATGCCAAGTGGGCTCGTGTACAAACTGTAGAGGGCGGTCCAAAGACGGACTACACCACTCTGGGTCAATGTCAAGGTATATGAACACCCATAAACACAAAAGCAGGATTCAACCCAACAACTGCCTGCACTTTTTTTTTGGAGCCACATAACTGTTGCTGATGAAACTTCGTGCAAGTGAGCTAACAGAACTTAGTTTTCCATTTATGCACCATCGCGCAGGGTAGCCCCGCCCATTGTGAAATCTCATTGGTCCAAAATCCCTATAACAACCTCAAATATCATCTGATTGCCTGTGATTAATTACGTCCAAAATCACATAGTGTCTAGTAAGCACTACATTTGGTTTGTTCATCACAAATGCGCATTTCACCAGAAGTAGTAGGTTGTTCGTCTAACATTTTTTAAATGTTACTAGTTTCAGAGAACATTCAAGTTACATTCCCATAATGATTGCAAAAAGAAAAAAGAAAAAAAAGGAATGTTGCCTTGACACTCACATTTTTTGTTCAAAAACATTTTAAAATAATAACTTAATGGGAATGTTAGCTGAGGTTGCATGTGAATAACTTCCACATACTGTAGCAAAAGAAAAAAAATGTCAGTTGTCAGGTAATTTATCACATAGTATAGCGTTAAAGGGTTAGTTCACCCAAAAATGAAATTTCTGTCATTAATTACTAACCCTCATATCATACCACACCTGTAAGACCTTCATTCATCTTCAGAATAGAAAATTAAGATATTTTTGATGAAATCTGAGAGGTATATGACTCATCCAGAGACAGCAATATATTCAACACTTTCAAGGTCCAGAAAGGTACTAAAGACATCCTTAAAACAGTCGACGTGACTGCAGTGGTTCAACCTTAATTTCATGAAGCGAGCAGAATACTGTTTGTGCACAAAAACAAAACAAAAATAACTTTATTCAGCAATCTCTTCTCTTCCTTGTCATTATCCTTACGTAGCTTTAAGATTGTAAATTATTGTAAGATTTCTTTATATTTCTGATGTTAACTATCACAGAAATGCATCATCACAGTCTTATCACATCATATTTAGTTAGTCCAAAGATTCTCTTGGGTGTATCATGTGGAAAAATGTATTTATCAAATGTTGTTAAATGTTGTCTGTTCACTGGTCACTGCTGTGAAAAAAGTTGAATAATTCATAGTGCATAATCCTGAACTGATAACCCTTTATGATTAAGGTGGCACTTTGGTCTTCATGACAAACATTTTACTGACACTATAAGGAAATATCATTCTTATACAGATACATTGCCCGCAAATTACTTGCGCTACATATATTTTGCTGTGCTAGCAATAAACAGGTTTGTCAACAGAATCTCAAAGTAGGCTTTTATTAATGAAATCAAGAAGTGAATTACTCACCCACTGCTTTAAAACACATATCTGCTTGGGTATGATTCAACAATTGTAGGCACTTCATTTTGAACACTTCATATGAAAATGGCCAATTAAGCATGAATGGCTGATTTATATCTAATTTAATATATATATATATATATATATATATATATATATATATATATATATATATATATTTTATTTGTATAACATTTGAATGTAAATGGTCCTCTTCCTGACATAATGCAAGAGCTGCTAACAGAGCATCCTGCAGATCACCTTTATGAAAAAAACGCTGAATATCCACTCACACCACACTACATTATCCACAAAAATGAAGATTCGTTATATGACAACTTGTTCCACAAATGAGATTGGGGGAGGCATTAGGAAGTTTGATTTGATTTATTAATTTATTTAAAGAAATAATTTATGACGTGCAAAATGATCTCACATTTAAGGGGTGGTTTCCCGACAGGGTTTAAATTAAGACAGGAATAGGTCTTATGGCTTAAAATGTGTCTTAAAAGTGGCTTTCTGAAACATGTACAGATTACTAACACCTGGACTATGGAGTCCTGAACTAAAATAAACAGGATGAATTTAAAACCAACTGTGCTTAATCTGAATTAGCATGACTGAGGTTGCCTATAAAACATGAAATGAACCAAGAAAAGCTTAAAATTATATGAAGCTGAGAAGCAAATCCTAGAGAAAAAAAAAAATGGCAGCAGAAAAAAAGATTGCAATCAAAAAAATCTTTACTGAACAAGAGAAAACTCT